>NC_052160.1:138932345-139042981 GCF_902713615.1 Scyliorhinus canicula
TTGACTATCCCTGACCAGCCTCCGACATTTTACTGTCCAGAAATTAGGAATCATTGAAAATTCTGCTGCTCGGTGTCCTAGCTTGCTCTGAATCCCGCTCACACACCACAGATGTTGGCCTACTTTCAGGTCTATTGATTTAAGCATCGCCTCTATTTTAAAATCACCTCCACGTTTTCAAATCCCTCCACTATTTTTCCCCCCTCTCTCTGCGACCTCCTCCAGGCTCACAACCCTGGCCTTTTGAGCATCCCGGATTTTAATTACTCCACCACTGGTCACCAAGCCAAGGCCCTAAACTCGGGTAGTACCTCCCTAAACCTCGCTGATCCTCTCTCTCTTCCTATTAGGCACTTCTTAAAGCCCCTCTCTTTTTTTGTCCATTTCTCCTAATATCTCAGTGTGACCATCCCCCCCCCCCCCCCCTCCTCCCCTTCTCCCCGGTTTCCAAGCCGCAAGAAATATTTTTCTCTCATTTTAAAAAGGATAATGTTGCATCCCGCCACTCTGTGAGCTGAAGTGGGACACAGGAGGGCAATTCTTGACCAGCAATGTGGCATCTCTCTGCAGTGTCGTATTCAAATTTCAACACGTGCCAATCTCAAGGAGAGAAACCTTTCCAGTTGTACAGTTAAGATACGTGGGCATCACACGCAACACAGCGAGAGTGCCACTATTAAATGATGCCCACCGTGGTTTTCCAGATGGCCACTGAAGTCATTTTCCCCACCAGGTTTATGCAAAAATGCCAAAACCCAATTCTCAATGCTTATAGACAAATTTTGTTCCAATTTTACATAAAAGGAACAAACTGTACCGGAGTCTAGGGAGAGCAAAACATTAAAAGGCAAAGCGAAATCATTATTCTGAAATAACATCAGTGTAGAATACGCTACTGATCAATTTTTACAACTGAATTAAGCGGTCCAATAAAATGTCAAATCTCCCGAAGCAAATATCAAAATACTAAACTGAAGAGTTTGAACAAATCACTTAGCCCATCAGAAAGATTTACAAACTTGCCAGCAAGTTCTTTCTCCCTCACAAAAAAAAGAACAACGATATTTCACAGTTGCCACTGAGTGAATAAAAGGTTACATTTAGCATTTCTGCTGGACTGCTGCTCGTACAAGGCACACAAGGCAGCCCTTTCTCTCCAAAGGGGTTCTGACATTCCACAAGTAAACATGGGAGTGATTTTTATGCATGCCATGTACACTTTACTTAATTCCATTTTAACAAGAACCAGTTTCAAAACCATACAGTCATTACAAGGGAATTGCAAAGTGGACTTTAAAAGAGGTTACATTTTTTTCAGTGGATAAAGTATTAACTGGGCACCAACTGCAGAACGTGGGTCGAGTCCATGTCCCCTGCCAAACATTTCCACATTGTTGAACAGTCGCCACCTTTAATTTCCCCTCTGGGCAGAGAGATGAGTGAAAGGGAGTCTCCCCACTTTTAGGCAAAAAGCCTGGGGCTGTTTCAGAACTGGTTTGGTTGAAGAACCGAGTCCTCTACTTGCAGTGATTAGTCTGGAGAGATTGTCTGGTGCTACTGGTGGTGGAGCCACGCACAAAAACAAACATATGTGCACTCACCTGTACAATATCCAAGACCATCCCGGCTGCCACTGTCCCAAAGCCTGCCAGCAGGAATGGGAACACAACCTGCAGTCCGATAGAGAAAGAGGTCTCTTTTAGGGAATCATGACCACGACTCGGCTCGCTGATAATCTCATCGCTGTCGATACTCTGACTGCCATTCTCCAGAAGGGTATCTTCCTCCCTCAGACCCTTGGCATTGGCATGAGAGTCTCTCGCTAAAGCCTCCACCCTTTCACCCTGTTCTCGCCCCTCTGTTAAATAGTCTGACCTCTCTGCCTCCACCAGCTCCGTGGAGGAACTTGGAATTATAGAAATGGCAAATTCATCAGAGCTGCTAACAACAGGGTAGACATTCCCATTGGCGTGGTAAAGTGGGCCCAGCTCCTTCTGTTCCATGGTGTTAGACATGGCGGATTCACAATCTTTGGGATATCATTATGCGTCGCCTTATTTTCTTTTCCTCTTAATTGGTTTCAAATATTAAAAAGCTTTTAAAATGTTGTTTCCCCTTTCCCCCTAAAAAAAAATAAAGGCAAGCTCTGTGGTTTTTGTTGTTGTTGCAAACTGACTGTAAGATTTAGGCAAGAAAGATCCTTTTCAGCTTCTCGTCCGCAGGTGGAATTGGCAGAACTGTACTTGTCCTCAGAATTCAATCCAGCTTCATGGTGGAAATGTGGCACTTTTTCCAACGTTAAAAGAAAAACTCCCTTCCAGTGCAATAACAGGAACAGCGAGGGCGAAGGATTCTTTCCCTGGTGTCTCTCGAGTCAGTCTGGAGTGGGAAACAGTTACAATCTCGTTTCTGTGAACAGAGGGAGAAAAAAAAAACCCACATTTTAACATTTCATTGGAGTAATGTATTTAGGGGAGGGAAGGGGGCCAAATCGACACGCTGCATTTTCAAAACCAGTTTCAATGTGACTCAGTCAGGAAACCACTGTGGCAAAAAAAAAGGCGGCCAACATTTTGATCATTCAACTCCCACTCCGAGTATGAGGATAACATTGGGGATGGAAGATTTAATAAATATTACTATTAAAAAAAATCCTCTGACAAAAACTTGTGTGTGGGGGGGGGGGGGGGGGGGGGGAAGAGAACAGAAAGAAAATCAAATTGCATTTCCAATCCTGAACTGTCAAAAAGATTGCTTGAGGATCTAACCCAGAGAATCAATTATTTTCCACTCCCAGTCCTCAGGCAGTTTGGAAAGTTTCCTCCTGCCTGCCAGGGGATCCCCAAGGACATTTAAAAACAGAGGGGGAAGGAAGGAACCGCTTTGTTACCCCTGTCAGCTGCAGCTTTGAAGCAGGTTGGCTTTGGTCTGGGAGCCTCCTTCAGGTCTCCTCTCCTGGTGGGTGTGTGTCTCCCTCTCTCCGGCTCCTGCCTTTTGGGTTTTCTTTGCTGCCTCCCCTCCCTCAGAGAGGAGGAGGGGGGGGGGAGGGGGGGCTGGTGCTGGGATTGGACAGATTGAGACACCTCATTCCCTCTATTCGGGTTAAAGTGTTACCTGGTGGAGGATGTGAGGCGCTGCCGGCGGTAACTCATTAACGGGCGGTTCAGTCAGTCAGTGAGTGAGTGACACAGGGCCTCCGGCTCCAGCAGCTCCTCCGCCGGCTCACAGCGCCACCCCAGCAGCGCAGCGTCCCTCCATCCCCGCGCAGGCCCGCGCGCGCGCCCCCCCTCCCCGGCAATGACATAACCGCCCGCCAATCGGAGCGCCTGCGCCGTGGATTGACAGGTGGCCGGACCAATCAGAGTCGGCCGGGGATAGCAGCGCCCGCCCTCCGCGTCACGGCGCCTTGGAACTCCCCCATGTATCAAGAGAAAGTAGCGAGTGGGGAAAGTAGCGAGTGGGGAAAGTTGCCACTCTGCAGACTGAGCCCAATGCTGGGGGAATGGGCAAGGATTTCTAGAGATACAATTCACAGTGCAGAAGGAGGCCATTCGGCCCATCGAGTCTGCACCAGCTCTTGGAAAGACCACCCCACTTTTAAATCTGCACCTCTGCCCCCCCCTCCCCCAATACCCGTAACCCACCCAAACCCTTTGGACACCAAGGGGCAATTTAGCGCAGCCAATCCACCTAACCCACACGTCTTTGGGCTGTGGGAGGAAACCGGAGCTCCTAGAGGAAACCCACGCAGACACGGGGAGAACGTGCAGACTCCGCACAGACAGTGACCCAGCGGGGAATCGAACCTGGGACCCTGGAGTTGTGCAGCAACAGTGCTAACCACAGTACTACTGTGCCACCTCCCCCACAGTCCAACCGTGACATGATGATTAACATTCAGGCAGATTGCAAATCCCATTTAAACCTTTTCCAATGTTTTCAATTCCCCCCCATTAAAATCCCAACAGTACAGAAGGAGGCCAAATGGCCCATCGAGTGTGCAGCGACCCCCTGAAAGAGCACCACCCAAGCCCACTCCCCCATCCTATCCCCCAAACCCCTTAACCTAACCTGCACATCTTTGGACTCCCAATGGGCAATTTACGGTGGCCAATCCACTTACCCTGAACATCTTCAGGCTATGGGAGGAAACCAGAGCACCCAGAGGAAACCCACACAGACACGGGGTGAGCATGCCTAACTCCACACAGAGAGTCACCTGAGGCCGGAATTGAACCCAGGTCCCTGGCGCTGGGAGGCAGCAGTGTTAGCCACTGTGCCATCCCAGAGTTACAAAGCCAGTAAGCAAAGTGGACAGGGCGAGCCCCTAATCCAGGGGTGGGCAAACTTTTCCGTGCAAGGGCCACATTCAGAAATTCACAATTTTAAAGGGCCGCATAGTATATTAAGTAAAATAATTAATATTTAAAATAGCCAAAATAAAAGGTTTTTAAAGAAAAAAAAGCAATTAATTTTTATTAATTAATATTTTAAAGTAGAAACTTCACATGAAACACATGTGCCGAGCAATGATCACCCTACTCAAGTCAACGTATCCACCCTATACCAGTAACCCAACAGCACCCCCCCCCCCCATTAACCTTAAAATTAAAAAAAAATTAAAAAAATTTTTTTTTTTTTTAATGACTTGATCTTGGTGGGCCGCATAAAGACCATTGGCGGGCCGCATGCGGCCCGCGGGCCGTAGTTTGTCCACCCCTGCCCTAATCCATCTCCTTGCATGCTCCAAAAACTAATTCAAATTGAATCCAATTCATGGTTCCCCCCCACAGAAGAGCAGGTGAATCTGGTTGGTATGTGCACCATAGAAACACAGGAAGTATGACAATGTTATTGGAGTTGGAGGTTGCCACCTGCAAATAGCAGTTTTAATTCCACAGGGTGGAACTCTGGAAGACGGCACCTTACATGGGTGGTGGAAGTGGAGAGTGAAGATCAATGATTTCAAAAGGAAATTGGATGGGCACTTAAGGAAAATAAATCTGCAGGCTGAAAGGATAGAGCGGGGGAAGGGACTGACTAGATTGTTTAACAGTCATGGATTCAATGGGCCAAATTACCTCCTTCTGTGCTGTAGGGTGGCAGGGTGGCACACTGCTGCCTCACAGCGCAGGAACCTGGGTTCAATTCCGACCTCGGGTGGCTGTTGATGTGTAATTTGCACTTTCTCCCCGTGTCTGTGTGGATTTCCTCCGGTTTTGTCCCACAGTCCCAAGATGTGCAGATTAGGTGGATTGGCCATGATAAAATTGCTATTTAATGTCCAAAGATGTGTAGGTTAGGTGGGGTTACAGGGATAGGTCGGGTGAGTGGGTCGGGTGAGTGGGGTACTCCTTCAGAGAGTCAGCGCAAACTCAATGGGCCGAATGGCCTCCTTCTGCACTGTAGGAATTCTATGATTCTAATCACCTAATGGCACAGAAGGACACCATTTGTCTCAGTGTGTCTGTGCCAGCCACAAAACAGCTATCCTGTCAAATCTCACCTTGCAACTCTTGGTTTGTAGCCCTGTAAGTTCTATAGAACCTGAGGTGCATATCCAAGTGTTTCTTTTAATATAATAAGGGTTTCTGACCCCACCAGCCCTTCAGCCAATGAGCTCCAGTTAGTCATCAACCTCTGGGTGAAAAAATAAACAAATGCCCCCTGTTGTTGTACCACATCAGAAAATAAAGTTGCAAAATATGCCCATGAAAATCGCCAGAATGGGTTTTCAGTTTCTCGTGGATCTATCCAAATCTTCACCCTGAAACAAGCAAGAAAATTAGGTATTGTAGATTCCAAAGCCAGCCCTAGATGGTAGACCAGGTTTATGAAGAGAGACAATTATGCCCTGCAACAGAAGGCCAAGATTACGCAGTCTCTCAGCAGGAGGTAATGACAAACCTATCGCATTTCAGTGGTTTATAATCAAACACCGACAAAGAATGGATACAGATTGGTCTGTGTTGGGAACATGGTTGAGACTGCCATGAATTTTGACATGCCAGCTGCTTAAACTATGAGGAAAGTTAGAGAGAAACAGTGCTGGTGAAGACAACTGGCCATGAAAAGAATAGATTCACCGGCTGTATTTCCAGTGGGACAATGCCAATGGTGATATTCAAGGGCAAACAGCAACTCCCAAAGGAGTGGGTTATCCATGTTTGTATAGAGGATGGATGGATGAAGGTGGCTTGAAAATATGGCTGAGGAAAGTTTCAAGTTTTCCAACCTGGAGGATTACATAAAGAGAAAGGCTTTCACATCTGGGCCATGTTCAGATCACACCTTGTCAATGATGTTTTTGCTGGAGTTAGATCCCAAAACGTTGATGTTGCAGTGATTCCTGGTGATCTCTAACTGGTCTCGCTCAACCATTGGATGTCTCTCCAAACAAGCCCTTCAAGGATAGCATGAGAAAAGAGTGGAATAACTGGATGATCAGAGGAGAGAAGACATCCACCAAATGAGGCAGCATATGTTCAGTCGTTAGTCATCCAATGTGGATGGGTTGCAAAGGCCCAGGACAAAGTCACAACAGAGATTGCCGCCAAATAATTTCAGAAATGTGGGCTATCCAATCCACTTGATGGTCCAGAAGATGATTATTTGGGGAAAGATGGTCAATGATGACATGATTGCTGATGAAGATGATGTTGATGGTCCATATGATGATATAATCCAAAAGCAGGTTGGGATGCAGTATTTGGTTCTGAAGGTGAGTAGGAGACTGCTTTTTTGGATTTTAGTACAAATTCTGTGCATCCAAAGATGTGCAGGTTAGGTAGATTGGCCATACTAAATTGCCCCTTAGTGCCCAGAGGTCAGGTGGTGTAACTGGGTTACAGGGACAGGTTGGAGGCATGAGCTTGGGTGCTCTTTCCAAGGGCGTGTGCAGACTTGATGGGCCGAATGGCCTCCTTCTGCACGGTAAATTCTATGATTCTATGCTCTGCTACTGAGCTGTATTTCTTTCTGTACTGTGAACAAACTTGAATTGAATGTTATAAATTTGCAGTTATTTTGCTTTATTGTGACGAATCTGATGAATTTAGCATACATTCTGCCTCCATTCCAATTCCATTTTTCTCCCCACCCCTAGTGAAGCACTAAAGCAGACTTTCTTCTGTTTCCATAGCTAGTAATTGCCGGAACAGGTCGTTTATCTGTCGCCAGGGGCTTATAGCTTAAGAGACGCCAGTCCCCATCAAGCATGGTTGACCAAGGATCTCTCCAGGTCGGACCACCAGCCATTGGCATGTTTTGCAGATTGACACTCAGCCAGTTTCACCGCATTACGAAACCCACCTTCCTTGGCCATCAAGCCCGGGGGGGGGGGGGGGGGGGGGGGGGGGGGGGGGGGAGGGGGGGGGGGGGAGGGGACTAAAACCCAGGCTTCTGGCTCAGAGATGGGGACCCTACACAATGCACCACAAGACCTCCCCCTCTGTCTCCACGAAGTGAATAAAAATTCAATATTAAGAATACTTCTTGAGCTATTTTTGGGGGGCGTGATTTGCAGGACGTCTCCAACGTGGCACTCTGTGATAGTGGGACGATGGGAGGCGGGCGGATTTCAACCCCTTGAAACTATTAGTGGTGCGAAGGTTAACCCCTTACTTTCTGGATAAGAGTTTTGTCACAGAAACTCATCTTTTGCACGAACGTATGCAGAATATACCGCAAATGTACAATACTGCATATAATTTTGTGTACTTGGCTAGAAATAAAGATACACTCTCATTTGTGAAATTTTTCAGAAAGGGCTGAGGTGCATATTCCAATCTGGAATCGGAGCGACTCAGACGCTCCCATACTGGACCATCAAGGAGTTAGTACCCGAATAATGTTTTAAAATAAAGCGACAATCACTGTACCCATTTTCCTTGCTTTGGCTCCAACCCAAGATATAACATTTTTCGATACCATAACTATTGACAAGGGCAAACAAAATAGCCTGAGGCGTGCACATTGTGAAACAATGATTCTCTTTGCCAAAACACAGCAATAGTAATAGGGCATGGAAAATTCTGATATAGGCATGTACAGGATGCATGCCTGAATGAATACCGAGCACCTTTTGTGTTCCCATCTAAATATGACTAACTACAGATTGTTCTTCTTGGGTCACTCGGGTTTAACACTCGCACTTACAGCATAGTAAGTAATCAGAACAGGAAACTTGAGTTAGACTTTGTTTCCATATTGCTGCCCGCCATCCATCCAAAACACATATTAATGTCACTTTCTTGGTAATGGTTGAACGATACTGTAACCGTTTTGTAAAATATTCTGTGAGTAACACGAAGGCACTGAATTAAGAATGTGCCCCTCAGTTTTGGTTGGTTGCCGGCTAGTTTAGTCACACGACAAAGACATTCCAAGTTCATCCAGCAATGCAGAAAAGCTGAGATTCTGATTCTCATGTTTCCCATTTTTTAAAAATTCACTTTCCTGCGCCAACCACCATTTCATGAGAAAACAAGAAGCCGAACCTCGAAGTGAAATGTGTATCTGGGGCTCTGCAATGGTTAGGCTGAAGAAATGCCAATATCCATTTAATTTGTAGTCACACAGTAGAATGACGTTGATGGCTGACCGAAGGGATCAATCTCCCATCAATCAGTCTACAGCAGACCCTAGAAGTGGCATCAGAAAATCCCCAATGGAGGAAAGCTTCGGGAACTTTTGTTTTTAAAGTTACCTTCTTGCTACCAAATGTTCTACATTCACTTTAATTCATGGCTCCAATTACATATGTACGTAATCTCAAAAAATCAGTTTCAGATTTTGCATTTGAATGACTCAATACTGTTTCCCCAGCATGTCCATTTCATAGGTTAACCTTTTGCTCACTCAAATATCATTACAGTCATGGAGACATAGAGGTTTTACAGCACAGAAAGAGGCCCTTTCTGTGGTGGCCATCAAGTCCCTATCTATTCTAATCCCATTGACTAGCATTTGGTCCAAAGCCTTATGTGCGAAGGCATTTCAAATGCCCAATCGAAATATTTCTTAAATGTTGTGATTTCCTGTCTCTATCACCCATTCCGGCAGTGAGTTCCAGATTCCAATCACTCGCTGGCTGAAAAAGCTTATCCTCACATGCCCTCCAAACCTCCTGCCCCTTACCTTAAATCTATATCCCCTTCCACTGAGGGGAAATGTTCCTTCCTCTCCACCCTCTCTATACCCCTCATAAGTTAACACACTCCAATCGGGTCCCCCCTCAGCTGCTCCAAGGAAAACAATCCTTGGCTATCCAATCTCTCTTGATAATTGAAACGCTCCAGCCCAGGAAACATCCTGGTGAATCTCCTCTGCACCCTCTCTACTGCAACCACTGGCCTCCTATATTATTACCGCTGAATTGTCTTGATGTTCATTTCCTTTTAGCGCAGGCCTTCTCCTCTGGTTCCACTGTCCCAGGCAAGGTGAAAAGCCTGTCTTGATCTCCATTATCCAGCACCTATGGCATTCCATAATACAGAAATCATATCGCAGCTCAGCCTTTTCATGTGAGAATGTTACAACCCCCGTGAGGACCATGGGGAAACAATCATTGACCTCCCAGTGGGAGTCATAGAATCCGAGCTCCTTAGGTCTGGGGCGAAGGCCAACCACCTGGGCTGTTATGGCAGGCGATGAAAGCAGGCCCGATTCAGGGCCTGATCAGAACTGTCCTCCCAGCGAGGTCTGCCCTGGGAGTGTGCGAAGCCTCAAAATAAGGGGAAGTAGATTTAGGACTGAGCTTAGGAGGAACTTCTTCACCCAAAGGCTTGTGAAGCTATGGAATTCCTTGCCCAGTGGAGCAGTTGAGGCTCCTTCATTAAGTGTTTTGAAGATAAAGACAGATAGTTTTTTGAAGAATAAAGGGATTAAGGGTTATGGTGCTCTGGCCGGAAAGTGGAGCTGAGTCCACAAAAAGTCAGCCATGATCTCATTGAATGGCGGAGCAGGCTCGAGGGGCCAGATGGCCTACTCCTGCTCCTAGTTCTTATGAACAAAGAATAAAGAACAGAACAAAGAAAATTACAGCACAGGAACAGGTCCTTCGGCCCTCTCAGCCTGTGCTGATCCAGATCCTTTATCTAAACCTGTCGCCTTTTTCCAAGGATCTACTTTCCTCTGTTTCCCGCCCGTTCATATATCTGTCTAGATGCATCTTAAATGATGCTATCGTGGCCGCCTCTACCACCCAAAGCATTCCAGGCACCCACCACCTCTGCGTAAAAAAATTTCCATGCACATCTCCCTTAAACCTTCCCCCTCTCACCTTGAAATCGTGACCCCTTGTAATTGACACCCCCACTCTTGGAAAAGGCTTGTTGCTATCCACCCTATCCATACCTCTCATAATTTTGTAGACCTCAATCAGGTCCCTCCTCAACCTCCGTCTTTCCAACGAAAACAATCCTAATCTACTCAACCTTTCTTCATAGCTAGCACCCTCCATACCAGGCAACATCCTGGTGAACCTCCTCTGCACCCTCTCTAAAGCATCCACATCCTTCTGGTAATGTGGCGACCAGAACTGCATGCAGTATTCCAAATGTGGACTAACCAAAGCCCTATACAACTGTAACATGACCTGCCGACTCTTGTACTCAATACCCCGTCCAATGAAGGCAAGCATGCTGTATGCCTTCTTGACCACTCTATCGACCTGCGTTGTCCACCTTCAAGGTACAATGGACCTGAACTCCCAGATCTCTCTGTACATCAATTTTCCCCAGGACTCTTCCATTGACCATATAGTCCACTCTTGAATTAGATCTTCCAAAATGCATCACCTCGCATTTGCCTGGATTGAACTCCATCTGCTATTTCTCTGCCCAACTCTCCAATCTATCTATATTTTGCTGTATTCTCTGACAGTCCTCCTCGCTATCTGCAACTCCACCAATCTTAGTATCATCTACAAACTTGCTAATCAGACCACCTATACCTGCGTTCAGATCATTTATGTATATCACAAACAACAGTGGTCCAAGCACGGATCCCTGTGGAACACCACTAGTCACCTTTCTCCATTTTGAGACACTCCCTTCCACCACTACTCTTGGTCTCCTCTTGCCCAGCCAGTTCTTTATCCATCTAGCTAGCACACCCTGAACCCCATACGACTTCACCTTTTCCATCAACCTGCCATGGGAAACCTTATCAATTGCCTTACTAAAGTCCATGTAAATGACATCTACAGCCCTTCCCTCATCAATTAACTTTGTCACTTCCTCAAAGAATTCTATTAGGTTTGTAAGACATGACCTTCCCTGCACAAAACCATGCTGCCTATGTTCTTCTTATGTTGCAAGGAAAGATTAAGAGTTTCTTATAGCCTACTGTATTCTTGGGGATTTATTGGTGTTGATAGTTGTTCAGATGTTTACTGTGGGTTTATAAAGTGTTAACTGGTTTCATAAATAAACATTGTTTTAATTTTAAAATATTTTAAATCTCTGTTACATCGCACCTAAAAGGTGGGCCCGTGTGCTCCCCATACCACAATCTATTAAACGTTGTAGGTCAGGTGAACTCCATGATACACTTTGGGGTTCTCTAAATCCTGGCCCATAATACGAGGGAAATGGCGTTGCCAAAGCTTCACCTTGTGTTACACGGCAGTGGTACAAGAGGACGTTCCGCCGTCTCTGCAACCCTTCGCTCGGAGGTTCTCTGAGCTGAGCTTGGAGGATGGAGTAATGTTGTCCATTGCTCGGGTGGACATTCCCCCTCAGGAACGGGAAGTTCTGTTACAGGATTTGCACGCTGGCCATCGGGCGCTTCCAAAATGAAAATCTTGGCAAGGAGCTACGTTTGGTAGCCTGGTATCAATGCAAACATCAGCATCTGCCCTCGTCAGCACCTCTGCACTGTGGGAATGGCCGGGTCCTCCATCGATTCACCGCCACGCGGACTTTGCTGGTCCATTCATGGGCTCCATGTTTTTAATAATTGTGGACGCCCACTCAAAGTGGGTGGAAGTTTTCAGGATGTCTTCCAGGGCTACTGTTGAGATGCTGGGGGGGGGGGGGGGGGGGGGGCTGTTTTGTACCCACTTCTGGAGGTGCTGGTTACGGACAATGGAACTCCTTTCACCAGTGAAGAATTCGTCATTCGGATGTGGCACAATGGCATTGGGCACATCCACACCGTGCCATATCATCCTTCCTCTAATGGACTGGCATAGAGGGTGGTCCAAACACAAGATATGAAAAAGCAGATGACCTGGTCTATGGACACGCGTCTGGCGTGCTTCTTCAATTACCGTACAACGGTGCACATGACCACCGGGATTGAGCAGATCTCTTGATGGGACGACGACTCCATTTGAGTCTTACTCGTCCAAAACTTGGGGTAAAGGTTGACCAGCATAGGGGTGTCCGCACCGAGGGCCCAATGGTTCTCCTTTGATGGGAAGCGGTGTGCAGCTCCACCTGACCCAGATCCACCATAAACGGATGCTCAGGCGTGGGCACAGAATGCCTCCAGCAGCTGATGTGCATTTACTGGTTCAGGGCGATGAGGGGGAGAGGGGTGTTAAAACCCCCATGGAGAAACAATTATCGATCTCTCTCGCTCTCTCTCTCTGGGACTCAGAATGTGAGTTCGCTAGGCCAACCACCTGGGGTTTGTTAACACAGGTGATAAAAGCAGACCCAACTAAAGTGCCGACATTAGAATGTGGCGACTAGGGGCTTTTCACAGTAACTTCATTTGAAGCCAACTTGTGACAATGAGCAATTTTCATTTTTCATTTCCATTTTATATTCGTTCAGCAAATTGATCCAGAGAAACATACAAATTAGGAAAGATCCAGGTTCAATCATTCTGTGCTGGTGAGTTGTTCTCAGTGTAGGTAGCATTAGGAGTCCTTCCATTGCAGCATCTATAAATATAGGAGCAGGATTAGGCCATTTGGCCCATCGAGTCTGCTCCGCCATTCTATCATACCTGTTATGTTTCTCATCCCCATTTTCCTGCCTTCTCCCTGTAAAGCCTGATCCCCTTATTAATCAAGAATTTATCTATCTCTGCCTTAAAGACACACGTGACCTCCACCGCCTTCTGCGGCAAAGAGTTCCACAGATTGCCACCCTCTGGCTGAAGAAATTCCTCCTCCTCTCAGTTTTAAAGGATCGTCCCTTCAGTCTGAGGCCGTGCCCTCTGATTCTAGTCTCTGCTACTAGTGGAAACCTCTTCTCCACGTCCACTCTATCTACGCCAGTGTTCTTCAGACTCGGGGGCATGTCCCGCGAGTGGGTCGCGGGCGGGTGTCGGGAAGGTTGCGGAGCCGTCCTTCACGGCGCTCCCGATCGCGCAAATCCCCGCGCAGCAGCCGGCTGTTAATAACGTCGGCTGCAAGCGGCCTTTAAAATGGCCGCGAACATGTAAAATAATTTGGCCGCATTGCGCGTACGATCATCGCTGCGCATGCGCATGCGCAGTGCGGCCGCTATTTTTTAAAACGGTCGCAGCTTTTTGTTTTACAAGTTCGGGGGGATTTTATTCATTTATTTTATTCATTTAACTTTTATTTTTTCATTTATTTTATTCATTTTATTTTTTTTATTTCATTTATTTTATTCATTTTTTTTTTACAAGTTCGGGGGGGGGGTTTATTTGATAAAATTTTACTTGAAAAAAATGCAGAACTTTGGACAGATGGAGACGCCATACTTTCTGACACCAGAAGGCTTCACCTTCATCCAACAGGTTCCATTGGAGGAGCGTGTACGTGGGCCAGAGGGACCCAAAACCATTTCCTCCATTTTTATCAGCAGCAAACAAGGTAAGAGAAAATGGTGGGTCGCTCAGGTTGGACGGCATGGGTCGTGAAGGTCGTCCGGCGTGGGTCACGAAGGTCGGCCGGCGTGGGTCACGAAGGCCGGCTGGGTTGGGTCCTGAAGGTCGGCCGGCATGGGTCGCGAAGGTCGGCCGGCGTGGGTCGCGAAGGCCGGCCGGGTTGGGTCCTGAAGGTTGGCCCGATTGGTAAAAATGGGTCCCCGGAAAAAAAGTTTGAAGAACACTGATCTACGCCTCTCAGTATCTCAGTATTCTGTAAGTTTCAGTAAGATATCCCCCACCACCCATCCTTCTAAACTCCATTGAGTACAGATCCAGAGTTTTCAACTGCTCTTCATATGACAAACTCCTCACTCGAGGGATCATCCTTAAGAACCTCCTCTGGACTCTCTCCAAGGCCAACACATCCTTCCTTAGATACGGGGCCCAAAACTGATCACAATACTCCAAATGGGTCTGACCAGAACCTTATACAGCCTCAGCAGTACAATCCTACCCTTCTATTCTAGCCATCTCAAAATCAATCTTGAACCTGTTTTAATTTTTCCTTTAAAATTTTGAGATCAGGTAGTATTCGTTCCCCGATCACGATTCAACATATTTTGCTGCAAGTGCGTGAACCTTGGGTAAGGTCGAATCAGCTCCACAAAACCCACTTCCAATAAACAGCTGCCAGGACATTGGGCTTTTGGTTTGGGAGGTGGCTGTGTCTCTGGAGGAACTGAGGCTGTTGCTGGGTGTGGAGGGGGAGGAACTGAGGCGGTTGCTGGGTGCGGAGGGGGAGGAACTGAGGCGGTTGCTGGGTGTGGAGGGGGAGGAACTGAGGCGGTTGCTGGGTGTGGAGAGGGAGGAACTGAGGCGGTTGCTGGGTGTGAAGGGGGAGGAACTGAGGCCGTTGCTGGGTGCGGAGGGGGAGGAACTGAGGCGGTTGCTGGGTGCGGAGGGGGAGGAACTGAGGCGGTTGCTGGGTGTGGAGGGGGAGGAACTGAGGCGGTTGCTGGGTGCGGAGGTGGGAGAACTGAGGCCGTTGCTGGGTGTGGAGGGGGAGGAACTGAGGCGGTTGCTGGGTGCAGAGGTGGAGGAACTGAGGCCGTTGCTGGGTGCGGAGGGGGAGGAACTGAGGCGGTTGCTGGGTGCAGAGGTGGAGGAACTGAGGCGGTTGCTGGGTGCAGAGGTGGAGGAACTGAGGCCGTTGCTGGGTGCGGAGGGGGAGGAACTGAGGCGGTTGCTGGGTGCGGAGGTGGAGGAACTGAGGCCGTTGCTGGGTGCGTAGGTGGAGGAACCGATGCGGTTGCTGGGTGTGGAGGGGGAGGAACTGAGGTGGTTGCTGGGTGCAGAGATGGGAGAACTGAAGCGGTTGCTGGCTGCAGAGGTGGAGGAACTGAGGCCGTTGATGGGTGTGGAGAGGGAGGAACTGAGGCAGTTGCTGGGTGTGGAGGGGGAGGAACTGAGGCGGTTGCTGGGTGTAGAGGTGGGATGCTGGGTATGGTTGCTGCTGGTGGAAGTCCTACCTCGGGCCTCCGGCACTGTGCCCTATAATTCAAAACAATAAACCATAAAACCTCACCCCTCAGACCCCTCAACCATGCATACACTCACCTCCACCAATCCATGTCTCCTCATGCCCCCTTGCCCTCTATGCCAATCTATGCCTCTGTAATCACTACATGACCTTTTATAGTGCTTATGGCAACTTAGTGTTAACTCATGTCAACCCATTACCCCACACACTACCATTTGTCATTGCACTTACTCACCAGCATCCGCCAATCCACCATGGGCAGATCTCAGGACCCCTATGGAGATTAGATACATTTCTATGAAATAAACTTCCAATTGTCTATTGCAGACTTTATTGACAAAATACTCCAATTCGTATAAACCATTCATTATGTTTACATTCCCTCAATTACATAAAGCCTTAGAACAGCAAACATTTCATTCAAGTGCAGTATTGGAATTCATAATCCCACTTCGAAGTGAGCAGAACCATTTGTGGCTGCCAGTCAAACACTGAAATGGCAGACACCCTGCTGTGATAATGGATGGTTATGAAATCAGTCATGCAGACATAATCCAGTAATAGAAGCCCTCAGGTTCGTGTCAACAGACAGAGCGAAATACCAAGCAATTATGTATTTTTAAAAATTACTCAAGACATTTTTTTAAAGATTTAAAAGCAGGACTTTCAATTGCCTTGACAGCTGCCTTTGGCAGTTACTCTTGACACTTATGGCTCCTTTTGACAGGTGCTCTTGACAATTTTGCTTGTTGATTTGCTTTTTAAATTTCGAGTATCCAATTCTTTTTTTTCAAGGGGCAACTTAGCGTGGCCAATCCACCTACCCTGCACATCTTTGGGCTGTGGGGTGGGGGTGGGGGGTTTGAGACCCACACAGACACGGTGAGTACATGCAAATTCCACATGGTTGGTGACGTGGGACCGTGATCGAACCTGGGTCCTCAGCGGCGTGAGGCGGCAGTGCTAACCATTGCGCCACCGTGCTGCCCATAATTTTGACAGCTGATTTTGACAGGTCAATCCTCAGCTGGAATTCTCTCACCGTTCATGCTGCCGGAATCTTCTGGTCCCGTCGACTGTGCTGCAGGATTCCCAGCAGAGAGGGATGCATTGAATGGGAAGCCAAGCTGATCCTGCCGCTGGCCAATGGCGAGCTTCCCACACCACCACAAGAGGTGTCCCAGAGCCAGACCAAGACGAGCACCTTGCCTCTCCAAAGGATATCCAAATGAATCCACCAACGTCAGACCCTCACTTACCGAGTCTAACAGGCACACTTTGGATTTCACATTCCTGGTCTACAAATGTGCGAGACGTGAACTCCATTCCTGCCCTGCGGACGTGGGAAGTGCCATGTTTGAGGGCAGAACGTACGCTTTTCGGGGCACTTGCACCATGATGGAGGGGGCTCCGTTAGGCCCAGGGGGTTCTGGCAGGCCTGGCGGCCGAGACGGGGGAGGTGGAGGCAGCAGACCTGGAGCGGGCTGTGTTCCGGAAGACCTGAGAAGGTGATAGGAGGTCTGTTAAGCCCAGGGGATTGGTGGGGTCCACCAAGCCCAGGGATGCCGAGGCGGTGGGGGATCAGCAGGACTGGGAGGAGGGTTGATCCAGCAGAGCCTGGCAGGCCTGGGAGTTTGGGGAGGGGGGGTTTGGCTGCTCCCCCAAACACCCAGTCTCCCCCAGTCACCAGCTTCAGCTCCAACCCCTGCTCCCCGTGTTACCTCAACAAGGAACTAGTACAAAGAGGAACAGGAATTATTAACAGGATGATATGGAATACACTGCTGCAGTTAGGGTACAATGCTTTTTTTTTGCTGCAACATAATTTTTAACAATATGACGCTTCCTTTTAAACTTTTATTCATAACTCAAAGGCTTGGGAACACACATTGTGCAGATGTCAGGTGCAGACAGGATTCAGGTCCGCTTTAATTATCCATTGCTGAAAACTCCAGCCTCATTCATCACCAATAGCCACGTGCTCACAAGGCTTAATTGGGTTTTGAAGTTGAACTACTATTCTGATTGTACCAAACTCCTGAGATACTGAAGCAGTCCAGTTCCTTATGCAGCAAGACCTCGGTGATATTCGTGTTTGGGCTGATATGTGACCAATAACATTTGTGCCAAGCTACTGTCAGACAATGACCATCTCCAACAAGAGAGAATCTAACCATCTCCCCTTGGCATTCAACGGCATTACCATCGCTAATTCCGCCACTATTAACATCTTGGGGGTTACCCAGGAACCGGATTGCTTCAGTGTCTGAGGTGTGTGGTATGATCCGAATGCTAGTTCAATTTCAAAACCTAATTAAGCCTTCCAAGCATGTGACTAATGTTGCCATTGACCCGAAACTGAAGTGGGCCAGCCATGTAAATACTATGGCTAAGGGCAGCACGGTGGCACAGTGGTTAGCATTGCTGCCTACGACGCTGAGGACCCGGGTTCGAATCCCGGCCCTGGGTCACTGTCCGTGTGGAGTTTGCACATTCTCCCCGTGTCTGCGTGGGTTTCGCCCCCACAACCCAAAAAGATGTGCAGGTTAGGTGAATTGGCCACGCTAAATTGCCCCTTGGACAGTGACCCAGAGCCGGGATCGAACCTGGGACCTCGGTGCCGTGAGGCAGCAGTGCTAACCCACTGCACGACCGTGCTGCCTAACACTTGATAAATAAGACAAGATTTATCATTTGCATTGAGACAGATAATGCAGATGTTGTACTTTCCCCCAAAAATCAGCAATCATTACTGTGAGATTGGCTTGATTGAAGGAAGGGTGGCCTTGAAGAAAGTTCGGTCAGGGCCCTGATCATTAGGCAGAACCAAGAACAGAGATGCAACAATTAAACAGCAGTATTTATAAATGAAACTTGTTTGGAGTTTTTCTCTCTCATGACTTTTAATGCCACCTGCCGTCCTTTATTGGATGATAGCCTTGTAACCAGCTGCCACCTCTCTAGTATAGTCTATTTATTTATTTTTATTGCTTTCCTTGTGATAAACAAGTACAAGTTGTACTGAGCTCAGAGGATATAACTAACTTAGATTTATGATTGTGATAAAACAAAGTTTGAACAATGTACGGTTAAAAACTTTTTCTCCCAACGAGCCCAAAGCTATATTCATCAATGGCGCTCCAATTGGCTTTCAGAGTCTGTAATATCTTTGCACCCACGGAGCAGAGGTACAAATTCCGTAATTACATGTATGTTTTAAATGGCAATTTAGACGAATATAGAATTAACATTGAGAGTGAATGCACACCTTCTAATAACACTTATACGACCCTCGTGTCAAATATGAAATGAAATGAAATGAAATGAAAATCGCTTATTGTCACAAGTAGGCTTCAAATGAAGTTACTGCGAAAAGCCCCTAGTCTCCACATTCCGGCGCCTGTTCGGGGAGGCTGTTACGGGAATTGAACCTTGCTGCTGGCCTGCCTTGGTCTGCTTTCAAAGCCAGCGATTTAGCCCTGTGCTAAACAGCCCCAATAACTTAATCAAGGGCAGATACATGGGGCGGGATTCTCCGGTCTTGTCCGTGACGGGGATCGCTACGACGAGAACGGAAAATTTGGCGCTCCAGCCAAAACTCTACTCACTGTCAGCGCAAAATCCCGGCTGTCAACAAGGAAGGAAGATGTCAGTTACGAGGTGCGATGTCACAAGAGACAATTGCCCAGCATGAACGTTGACCACGAGATTGTCAGTTAAGCAACTCTTAAAATTTCAGTTTAGATAATATCATTTACACCAGTGCACATTTTAAAGGTGGACTTGCATTTGATTTCCAAATGTTCACTGTTAGGCAAATATACACGTCAGTGATGCAGGAACAACATTTATCTTTCAAATGTGTAACTTATTCCAGAAGAGAACTGAATAACTCAGAATTGGAGTAGACACATGGGCGATGCAGGTACTTTGCCTCCCAGGTATATAATAAATACGGTTATCGCGTTTCACAGTTGAGAGTTTTCCTTACACCGTAAGGCTGGCATGAAATGTAATTTCTGAAATAAAGAATGGCCTGCGTTTTACTCTCGCCGTGTGTGCCAGGTCAGCAAGGCCGGACGCTGATGTAAAATCTGCCTCCAGCTAAGATCACATTCTCCATGTGATATCAGGCGTAGGGGCCAATTCAGGCCCACTCAACACAAAACGTGTCTACCGGTTGGGCTTTCAGTGCGGGCGAGAATGGGCATTGGGTCCCTGTGACATGCCCCGCTAACTGACTGCGGGGTCGGTGGGGGGATTTGGGCCGGGGGGGGGGGGGGGGGGGCATGCTGGAATAGACCTTCAGGGAGAGGGGACGCTAACAAACAATTCTATTTTTCCCTATCAGGAGAAGAAAAACCACAAAGTTTTGATGCTTCCAATGGTACTGCCTCTTTTACAAACCAACCCCAAACAACAGCACAGCACAACATCACACATTTGCAAACCTGTACTGCATCTGGCGCCACCTGGCCTCCGAAGAACGGGCAGTGGCGGATCCAATCTGTGTGTCCTCACCAAGTACGAGAGCGATGCTCTGGAGCTGGGGGTGTCAGAGCTCAGCTCGCACCACCAGCCAGGGTGAAGCGGGGAGTCTTGCATGAAGGTAAGGTTGCAGTGCACAGCTGCAGCGGGTACTGCCAACATCATGGGGTCCGCTCACCTGAAATGGAAATGTCACAGCCAGAATGCCCATTGAAGCTCCAATGCAGATGGCACCATCCTGCAGATCTCCAGTGACTCACCAGCTGGCCTAGCATGCATGGCGACTGTGATGATTGAAGGAACTGAGACGTTGTGTTCCTTCCACAGATGCGCTATCTGGAAGAGTTGCCGGTGGTCCCGAGGACCCCCCCCATTAAGTTCAGCAGAAGTTTCAGACCCGCGCTGGTGTCACTCCTTGTCTCGGAGGCAGGCACCAGTGCAGAGACTAACATGTCAGTGGGCATGAGGTCTTCGGCTTCACGGGTGCTGTTCAGTGGTGAGGGCACTTCACACTCACAGAGGTGCCAGTGTGCCGACTGTGAGAGCACTGCTGGAAACCAGGATTGTGCTGAGTGTCAGGCAGATGACCAGCCTCTGGAGTTGCCCATCAGGTGGCAGATGCGGGGTGTCTACTGGGATGCGCGGGAAGATCTGGCGGAGACCCACGAGGCTGTGTGTGCCATGGTCTATGTCATGGGGGAGTCCAGGTGGAGTCTGAGCAATGTGTTGACCCTGAGCTCCAAGCGCACAGACTCCTCCATTGAGAAAGAGTGGAGACTCTCAGGGAGAGGCAGCATCAGCACCAGACTCAGGTGCTCCAGGGTTCACAGTCGGACCTACAATCCAGTATGCCAGCGGTGATCTCAGGTGGTCACTGCCAATGTGAGAGATGGATGAAGCACCTCGACTCTCTGCTTGGTGCCTGTCCGTTTATGGTGAGCAGGAAGGTCCACAAAGAATACACAATCATGCTGATGGACGAGCTGCCTGTGGTCCCTGTGGGCTCCTCTCAGAGCACAAGGGTAGCAGCTCCCCCACCCCTCTTCTGCATCTGATGATGTGGTTGCGTCTGAGGTTGATAAACGGCTGCCACCTCCGGGTGAACCCGAACATCAATCCTCTCAGGGCGAACTTGATCTTCTCAAGCCTATGAAACCCGGCCAAAGGCCCACTGACCCAAACCCCCACTTTCGGGGGCTCCGAGCCCCTCCACGCCAAAAAGATCCGTCTCCGGGCTGCCAGGGAGGCAAAGGCCAAAGCATCAGTCTGTCTCGCCCCCTGGACTCCCGGTTCTTCCACACACCAAAAATGGCCACCTCTGGACTTGAGACCACCCGTACCTCCAATCCCTTTGACATGACCTCGGAAAATCCCTGCCAAAATCCCCTCAGCACCCGCTCACATAAGTTAAAAGGCACCTTGAGCGCAACAGGGACATGTCACAGGTGACATAATTTGTGTGCATTGCTTTGACATTTCAAGGTTCAATTTAAATTCAACAATTTAAAGTTGTTCAGTTTGGCAACTTTATATGTCATTTCTTTGTTCATTTCGAATAAGGCAAACATTTATTTTGCTTCAATGGGCTGAGCTGGCTTGATGGGTGCAATAGATGCCACTTGCAGTACAGGTTTGCAAATGTGTGATGTTGTGCTGTGCTGTTGTTTGGGGTTGGTTTGTAAAAGAGGCAGTACCATTGGAAGCATCAAACCTTTGGATGCCTAGCTGAGGTTCACATGAGCCAAGCACCCCTGATGTCCCTGTCTGATTGAAGGTTTCAGCCTTCTGTCTCCACGTCTTCACCCAGCGCCACCCCAGGCTCTTCATCAGAACCATCACTGGACTCATCCCCCCCCCCCCCCCCCCCCCCCCCCCCCCCGGCCTGTGGAGCTGCCTCACTTTCTTCAGCCTCCAAGGATTCCCCTCTCGCTCGAGCCAGATTGTACAGAGTGCAACATGCCGCAACATGGGAGCCACGCTCTGGAGGATACTGCAATGCTCCCCCCCCCCCCCATTGGTCCAGGCATCTGAAGCGTTTCCAGAGCAGATGTTCCTATGCACCATCACCATCCTTGTGGAGGGATGACTTCTGCTGTATCTCCCCTCTGCCTCTGCTCATGATGCCAGAGTGAGGTCAGCAGTCACCGTCAGCACTGGGGCCTCGGACATCCACAGGCAGCTGAAGTGATGCCTGTAGACTCTAGTCTTGGTAATGTCATCTTGGTAATGGAGGACCCTCCCGCCTTGACCTCCCTGCTGGCCCATGCAGCAACCGAGCCTGTTCCTCTCCTCTCAAAGGTCTCTCCCTAGGATGCTGCCCATTCTCACCTGGTCTCCTCTCCCTCCTGATCCTCTCTTCCTCTTCAGAGGAGGCCCCACCAGCTGAATAGACTATCTCCATTAGCGGAGATACATAAGGACCACGGCCCTGGAAATAAGGGAGCGCTGAGCTACGATTCTTCCAGGGAGACGTGGCCCTGAAATTCAGAAAGGCAGTCTTGAAATGATCCTGAAATCGAAAGAAAATCTGTGATAACTCAGACATGTGTTGGCTCCCCAACCCTTTTGCCCAAGTGACGTGTGAAAAATGGCATGGGCAACATAAAATCGCTTTCTATCGTCCAGTTTAAAACTAATTATTAACATTTTTCATATTAAACAGAGTCATCCAAAGGAATTAACCAAAAATACACAATAAAAGAAAGAGACAACCAAGTAAAAACATTTTAACCCAAACTAGCTCCTTAAAAAGGGACATGAATGGCTGCCGTTTAACTCTGACACGATGCTGAAGAAAGAGGCCCAGAAGCTTACCAACTTGGGACAAGACTAGAACAAACGTGTGTGGTTAGCTGGCCGCTGAGAGCAGCGCCCACACCTATTCTCCACCCCCACTCCCCCCCAGTGAAGAATCCATTCATCCTCGTTTTACTCAGATGCGGCCAACCAAACGTAGCTGAGCACATGAAGACGTGGAGTTGACCCTAATAAGGGCCTCACTCCATACCTCACCATCCAGAATGGGACCCAACTCAACCTCCCAATTCTCCCTCACCTCACTCAACGGAGCTGACTCCGCTGAGACAGTATGGCTGTATCTGCCCGAAATAGTCCCCCCCACCAGACCCGGCCAAAGACAAAATCTTCTTCAACAGGGAAGAGGGTGGTGCCAAGGGGGAAAAAAAAGAGGGGAAACCATGCCCAAAATATCGTGCACCTGAAAATACCTGAAAAGATTGGAACCAGGCAGTTGGAATTTCTCCGTCAGCTCCTTAAAATTGGCAAACCTCCCCTCCACAAACAGGACTCGGGGGGGGGAAAAATGGGGGGGGTCACTGACAAAGAAATACAAATCTCAGGAGCACAATCATTTTAATAGTCTAAAGCCTACCCGCCAAGGAATAAGGGGCAGTTATCCCATTCTGAAAGTCTGACTTGACTCTGTAAGCCAGATTATTGCATTTTAATTTTTGAAGAGCGGGCCCTCTGGGCCCCCAGATAATAAAAATTAGTCTTGTCAAGTCGAAAAGGTAACGCCCCCAGTTCGGTTTTCCTCCCCAGGAGGTTGACTGAGAAATATTAACTCTTGTCCAAGTTCAACTTGCAACCAGAGAAGGAGCTGTACATACTCAGCAGCTTCACTATCTCACCCATGGAGGGTCCTGGGTCTGTAATGTAGAGAAGTAGATCATCCGCGTAAAGGGACACCCAATGCTCCACCTCTCCCTGATTCATCCCACTCCACCTAATAGAGGATCTCAGCGCTATCGCCAGCGGTTCTATTGCCAAAGCAAACAGGAGCGGAGACAATGGATACCCCTGTCTCGTGCCCCTATTTAACAGAAAGTAACCAGGGCATTTGTACGAACACTAGAAGTGGGGTACCGAAGTCGAATTGTTTTCAAATAAATTTTAGAGTACCCAGTTCATTTTTTTCCAATTAAGGGGCAATTTAGCTTGGCCAATCCACCCACCCTGCACATCTTTTGGGTTGTGGGGGCGAAACCCACGCAAACACGGAGAGAACGTGCAAACTCCACACGGACAGTGACCCAGGGCTGGGATCGAACCTGGGACCTTAGCGCCGCGAGGCAGCAATGCTAACCACTGTGCCACCGTGCTGCCCTCGAGGAAATAAACTTGTGGCCAAATCCAAGTCTCAAACAGATATTCCCATTCCACTCTATCAAACTCCTTCTCGGCATCCAGGGAAACAATCACCTTCAGCTCGGGCACTGAGGAGGGGAAAAGGACAACATTTAGCAGGCGAGGTATATCAGCTGACCATTGTTGACCCTTAACAAAGCCTGTCCGATCCTCCGAAATTATCTCTGGGAGGCAGGGCTCCAGGGCCATGTAACTTAACATCTGCATTCAAGACTGAGATAGAACATAGAACATAGAACAGTACAGCACAGAACAGGCCCTTCGGCCCTCAATGTTGTGCCGAGCCATGATCACCCTACTCAAACCCACGTATCCACCCTATACCCGTAACCCAACAACCCCCCCCCCTTAACCTTACTTTTTTTAGGACACTACGGGCAATTTTTCATGGCCAATCCACCTAACCCGCACATCTTTGGACTGTGGGAGGAAACCGGAGCACCCGGAGGAAACCCACGCAAACAGGGGGAGGACGTGCAGACTCCACACAGACAGTGACCCAGCCGGGAATCGAACCTGGGACCCTGGAGCTGTGAAGCATTTATGCTAACCACCATGCTACCCTGCTGCCCCATCCAATGCCCTTGAGGACGATAGGTTGATATGACCCACACTCTGTTGGGTCCTTGTTCTTCTTGACAATCAAGGAGATAGAGGCCTGTGTGAAGGTAGAGGGCAACAAACCGCGGGATAAGGGATCATTAAAGATCTCCAGAATTAAAGGCACCAAATGCTCTGCAAATTTCTTATAGAAATCAGTGGGAAAACCATCCGGGCCAGAGGCTTTGCCAGTCTGTATCAAACCGATGCATTTTATAGTTGAATCTGGGTTCAACTGGGATTCCAACTCATCGCTCCTCTCCGTATCTACCACAGGGATGGAAAACCTGGATGTAAAATGTGCCAAGGGTCTTGCCCCCTCCCAATCTGTACCATGAAACACAACAGAGCTCTGGCCACTCCTGATGCAGGCAGAGATTTGGGCTTGGACCGATCAGACTGGGGTCCAGAACACACTTTATGCCCGCACCCAGAATAAGCCGATGTGAATCTATGTCGCTGAGGGTAGCCAGCCGATTATTCTTAAAATTCGTATTCTCCCATTTTGGGGCGTCGATACTAACCATAACCACCAGGGTGCCCACCAGAAAGTCACCGATAATAACTGGAGCCAGATTCTCCGATAGCGAGTCAGAGTGTCCGCGCCGCCGTGAAAGCCGTCGCGTTTCACGACGCCGCTAGATTCAGGCCCTGAAAAGGGGCCAGCAGCGGGGCCGTGAGAAATGCGGTGGGCGTGGTGCCAGAGCAGCGCCGTCATCGTGGGTCGCCCGGACGATGCCGCACCGCGTCATTTTATGTGTGTGAACCGCGCACCGGCCCCGACAGCGAGAGATGGCTGAGCCCCGCCCGGCCGCTCCCAGGTTCCAGGACAATGACCTGGAGGCATTGCTGGACGCAGTTGAAGGGCGCAGGGCGATCCTGTGCCCAAGCCGTGACCACCGGTACCCGGCCAGCACGGTCAAGCGCAGCTGGCGTGAAGTGGGCATCACCGTCAGCCCTGTGAGGCACACACCCCGCTCTGGAGAGCAGCACCGCAAGAAGCTCCACGACCCACGAGGGCTGCTAGGGTAAGTACCCCGAGAGTTACCCTGGGCCACACCCCAGCCCTCCACTCCCTCCCCCTCCCCCACCACGTGTCGCGAGCCCCCACCTCGGCCCACGCAGGAGGGGGGGCACCACGTTGCACCCGGCCCACATGGGCACCACACCCCCCTTGCGAGCTGCCATGGCGTAGTGCCCAGTGCCCCCCCAGTCATAATGTTGCCAACATCTGCGCCTCTTGCTGCTGACCGCCTAACTCTGATGCTTTCCACCCCGCAGGACACGCAGCCCACAGCCATCGTGAGCGTGCAAGAACCGGAGGGAGAATCACTTGTGCTGCATCCTCTCACCGTCCATGAGCAGAGAGCTCTGGACCTCGCTGGGGGAGCCGCCACCCGGGAGGTAGCACCATGCCAGATCGGAGTACCAAGTGAGACTCCCCTGCCTGGCTACACTCCCACAGCCCCTCACCGCCCCCCCCCCCCTCACACTCCACCCCCTCACACTGCCCCCTCCACCCCTTAACCCTCCCCTCACTCTCCACCCCCTCACACTGCCCCCTCCACCCCTTAACCCTCCCCTCACACTTCACTCCCTCACACTGCCCCCTCCACCCCTTAACCCTCCCCTCACACTTCACTCCCTCACACTGCCCCCTCCACCCCCTAACCCTCCCCTCACACTCCACCCCCTCACACTGCCCCCTCCACCCCCTCACACTGCCCCCTCCACCCCCTAACCCTCCCCTCACACTCCACCCCCTCACACTGCCCTCTCCACCCCCTAACCCTCCCCTCACTCTCCACCCCCTCACACTGCCCCCTCCAACCCCTAACCCTCCCCTCACACTCCACCCCCTCACACTGCCCCCTCCACCCCCTCACACCCGACTCCGCGTGTCTAACGCTTTATTGTGTATTCCAGGGCCAGCAGCCGATCGTCCCGGAACGTCTCGGAGAAGCCCCCGCCGCCCAGGTACAAGTTCATCCGTCCACAGGGACGCATGCCAGGGAGGGGAAGGAAGATGGACAGGAGGGCCATCTACCGAGGCCGGGACACAGGAAGCGGAGCACAGAGGACCGACAGAAACGACACTGCGAACACAGGGCGGACAGTCACTTACGGTCATGAGGCAGATGAAGAGAGGACGGAGAGCGAGGACAGTGAAGGACAGAGGACGGGGACTCTGGACAGTGACGCACAGAGGACGGGGACTCTGGACAGTGACGCACAGAGGACGGGGACTCTGGACAGTGACGGACAGAGGACGGGGACTCTGGACAGTGATGGACAGAGGACGGGGACTCTGGACAGTGATGGACAGAGGACAGGGACTCTGGACAGTGACGGACAGAGGACGGGGACTCTGGACAGTGACGGACAGAGGACGGGGACTCTGGACAGTGACGGACAGAGGACGGGGACTCTGGACAGTGACGCACAGAGGACGGGGACTCTGGACAGTGACGGACAGAGGACGGGGACTCTGGACAGTGACGGACAGAGGACGGGGACTCTGGACAGTGACGGACAGAGGACGGGGACTCTGGACAGTGACGGACAGAGGACGGGGACTCTGGACAGTGACGGACAGAGGACGGCCAG
Organism: Scyliorhinus canicula; assembly: GCF_902713615.1. Lineage (NCBI taxonomy): Eukaryota > Metazoa > Chordata > Chondrichthyes > Carcharhiniformes > Scyliorhinidae > Scyliorhinus > Scyliorhinus canicula. The sequence continues at coordinate 138,959,542 of NC_052160.1, forward strand.
ACAGATGATGGACAGACTGGACACGGCCCCTCACATGGGCCGGAGACAATGTCTATTGGTCCAAGGCTTGACCCAGGAGACCCCAGAACTGGGGTCCGATGAGGACATGGACCTTGCGTCACTGCCGTCACCCACACCCTCCATCATTGCAGATACCCTCACCTCGGTTGGGCACATTAGTGATGAGGCTTCTGGGACACTGACTGGTGCGCACCACACAGCCGAACCGGTACAGCAGGTGGAGGTAGGAGCAACCGAGGGGCTGGACGGTCAGAGGGCTGCCCAGGCCCAGCATCCAGCTGCCACCCAGACGGTTCCTGGGTTCCTGGACTTACCAGACCCACCCACAGACCAGATGCATTTGGAACCCCTGGGAGTGGACAACAGGAAGATGGCCGCCTTCCAGCATCTGCAGACGGTCATGGCTGCCACCCAGGCCGACACCGCACGGGTGGCATCTGCGGTGGAGGCAATGGGGGAAACTGTTTCGGCCATGGGTCAGGTTCTGCAAGGCGTGGGGCTTCATGTGCATGCGTCATCCGTGGCCCAGGACAGGGCTGCCCTCTCACAGGCAGAGATGCCTCAGAGCCAGCTGGACATTGCCGCCGCACTCCAGGGTCAGGCCGAGTCCCAGCAGGACATGGCCCTGTCTCAGCAGGCCATGGCCCTGTCTCAGCAGGCCATGGCCCTGTCTCAGCAGGCCATGGCCCAGTCTCAGCAGGCCATGGCCCAGTCTCAGCAGGCCATGTCCCAGTCTCAGCAGGCCATGGCCCAGTCCCAGCAGGCCATGGCCCTGTCTCAGCAGGCCATGGCCCTGTCTCAGCAGGCCATGGCCCTGTCTCAGCAGGCCATGGCCCTGTCTCAGCAGGCCATGGCCCAGTCCCAGCAGGCCATGGCCCAGTCTCAGCAGGCCATGGCCCAGTCTCAGCAGGCCATGGCCCTGTCTCAGCAGGCCATGGCCCAGTCCCAGCAGGCCATGGCCCAGTCCCAGCAGGCCATGGCCCAGTCCCAGCAGGCCATCGCTGAGAGCATCAGCGGCCTTGCGCACATACTGGATGGCGTCGAACAAGCCCAGCGGGAGGTTGCACAGTCCCTGACAGGGATGGCGCACTCCCTGCGCTCCATCGCTGCGGACGTTCAGACCCTGGTCGATGCCACAATGGCCTCCAAGACTGGCAGCGCCAGGTGTCGATGGTGCCATGGTGCTTGCCGTCACTCGCACCACCACCCTACAGTGAGGCCCGGGGGCCACGGGCTCCCCGAGGGAGGAGGAGGTTCTGGGGCCCATCCCGGTGACTCCAGCAAGGGAGGCGGAACACTCGAACTCCCCGCGTTCTGTCCCTGGTGCATCTGGTGGGCAGCGGGCAGAAGAGGGTGGCACCATGCCATCCAGCACGCCTGCCGAGCAGACTGGCCCATCCAAGCTGGGCCGCCCCAGGAAACGCGCGCTGACGGGGAGCCACATCGCAGGGCAGGAGTCTCAGCAGTCCACCTCCACTCCTGCTGTACCGTCTGGAGAAACACAAAGGTGTAGTGGTAGGGCCCGTAAGGCAAAGAAGTTAGACACGTAGTAAGTTGGCACGGGTGCAGGGCACAGCTTACTTATAGGGACTAGGGCACTTGTATGTGAATGTCATGATTAAATTCACTGTTACACCAAACCTAGATGCCTCTGTGCTATGTCCGTTGGCTGAGGGGTCGTGAAGGGGACCGAGTGGTGCTGGGGTCGAAGTTCGGTACAATGGTGAGGCCGGGTATGTGTCCCCCCCCCCCCACCACAACACCCCGTCGTCTTCGGCACACCAACGCCAGCTACCCCACATGGCCATATGATGGAGTGTCCGTGATGGATACAGGGACCACTCAGGTGGAGGGTGTAGCTGTGGCCATGAGTCAGACATTGTCTAACGATCCGGAGCTCACAGCTCATCGCAGAGCTGGTTGTCATCGTTCAACATGGCACTGAACACGCCCACTGACACAAGCAACTGTGTGAGACCCTCCTGTTGTGCCGCAGTGTAAGGTGCTGTGAAAGTGTTGGTGCGGGAGTTGGGGTTGTCGGATGGTGCGGGAGGTGGGGGGTGCTGGGTGGTGCGGGAGGTGGGGGGTGCTGGGTGGTGCGGGAGGTGGGGGGTGCTGGATGGTGCGGGAGGTGGGGGGGTGCTGGATGGTGCGGGAGGTGGGGGGTGCTGGATGGTGCAGGAGGTGGGGGGTGCTGGGTGGTGCGGGAGGTGGGGGGTGCTGGGTGGTGCAGGAGGTGGGGGGTGCTGGGTGGTGCGGGAGGTGGGGAGTGCTGGATGGTGCGGGAGGTGGGGGGTGCTGGATGGTGCGGGAGGTGGGGGGTGCTGGGTGGTGCGGGAGGTGGGGGGTGCTGGGTGGTGCAGGAGGTGGGGGGTGCTGGGTGGTGCGGGAGGTGGGGAGTGCTGGATGGTGCGGGAGGTGGGGGGTGCTGGATGGTGCGGGAGGTGGGGGGTGCTGGATGGTGCGGGAGGTGGGGGGTGCTGGGTGGTGCGGGAGGTGGGGGGTGCTGGGTGGTGCGGGAGGTGGGGGGTGCTGGGTGGTGCGGGAGGTGGGGTTGTCGGATGGTGCGGGAGGTGGGGGGTGCTGAGTGGTGCGGGAGGTGGGGGGTGCTGGGTGGTGTGGGAGGTGGGGGTGCTGGATGGTGCGGGAGGTGGGGGGTGCTGGGTGGTGCGCGAGGTGGGGGGTGCTGGGTGGTGCAGGAGGTGGGGGGTGCTGGATGGTGCGGGAGGTGGGGGGTGCTGGATGGTGCGGGAGGTGGGGGGTGCTGGATGGTGCGGGAGGTGGGGGGTGCTGGGTGGTGCAGGAGGTGGGGGTGCTGGATGGTGCGGGAGGTGGGGGGTGCTGGATGGTGCGGGAGGTGGGGGGTGCTGGATGGTGCGGGAGGTGGGGGGTGCTGGATGGTGCGGGAGGTGGGGGGTGCTGGGTGGTGCGGGTGGTGGGGGGTGCTGGATGGTGCGGGAGGTGGGGGGTGCTGGATGGTGCGGGAGGTGGGGGGTGCTGGGTGGTGTGTTTGGGCGGAATGGTGGTGCAAGTGCCTTGCTCAGCGATGCCCTCCCCCTAGTTAGTGAAACGTGCAGCGATCAACGCCTCGCGTGCTCGCTCGCCAGGCCGGTGGCGTCGTGCAGCCTCCCGGCCATATCCAGCCCCCATGTCATGTCTGTGGCCCCCCACACCCCCATCCTCCTCCTCCTCCTCATGTGCAGATGCGTCGCCCTCATTGCGTTCCCCCTGTGCCTCCTCCTCCAGGACATCGACCTCTGCTGGGCTATATTGTGCAGCGCGCAGCAGACAGCAACTATGTGGCAGACCCTATCTGACGGGTACTGGAGGGCCCCTCCAGAGCGGTCCAGGCACCTGAAGCGCATCTTCAAGAGGCCAAAGCACCTCTCCACAACACCCCTGGTTGCTGCATGGACCTCATTGTAGCATGTCTCAGCGTTGGTCTGTGGCCTCAATATAGGCGTCATCAGCCATGACCGCAATGGGTAACCCCTGTCGCCCAGCAACCAGCCCCTCAGCCGGGGGAGGGGGTGTCCCTCAAACATGGCGGGGATGTAAGATTGCGCCAGTATAAAGGCATCATGCACACTGCTGGGGTACTGGGTGCACGTGTATGATCTGCATGCGGTGGTCACAGACCACCTGAATGTTCATGGAGTAGGTCCCCTTTATGTTCATGATCTCCGTCCCTGATCTCCGATGGTGGACACATGGCGACGTGCAGCCCATCAATCAGCCCCTGGACCATCGGTATCCTGGCCATGGAGGCGAATCCCGTTACCCAGGCATCCTGGTGTGCGTGGTCCTCTGGAAACTGGTTGTATACCGGTCGGCGATGGCATCCAGGGCATTGGTGACTGCTCGGATGCACCGGTGCACCGATGCGTGTGAGATCCTGGATAGGTCCCCGCTCGGCGCCTGGAACAACCCCGTCGCATAGAGGGCTACCGTCACCTTGACGGTCACCGGGATAGCATGTCCTCCCCCCGTTCCACGTGGTGCCAGGTGTGCCATGAGGTGGCAGATATGTGCAACGGTCTTCCTACTCATCCGGAGTCTCCTGCATGCCCTGTCCAGCAGGTCTTTGAACGACATGCGGTGACGGTACACTCGAGGCCTCATGGGGCACCACCACCTGCTCCTCCTCCCCCCCTGTTGCCTGGTCTCGCTGCAGACACCCAGGCACCTTGACCCCTGCCCTCAGTCCACCGTCCAGTTTACCCCGTCCCTCCTCATTGCGCCACTGTAGGCTGGCCATGCCCTCACGGGGGCTGGGTATTGCGGCTCCTGTGGTGTGGGGTGGGGGGGCTGCTGGTCGCACCCAAGGCGAGGCGTGTGGATGCGCGGGATGGTGGCGCCAGTGGCCTTTGCCCATCAGCATGACCTCAACTTGCAAGCGTGTCTTCCCCACCGTCCTGCCATGGCAGGGCATGACATGGCATGTTGCTCCCACGGAAAACCCTCCCCACCCCGCCCCCCCCCCCCTCCCCGGTACATGAGGCCCCCTGCCCCGAACCCCCCTGGACATGACTGCACCCTTCCCCCCCCTCCCTCCTCCTCCCCCCTCAGTCCTCCTTCCCCCTCCTCCCCCCTCCTCCACCACCCCCCCCCCCCGAGAATGGCGGCATCCTCCCCCACCCCCTCCTCCTTCCCCCACCCCCCTCCTCCTTCCCTCACCACCTCCTCCTTCCCCCAGGGTGCTAAGCTATCATTTTATGTGTGCCCATGATTGGGCTGAGGGTGCTTTGTATGGGTTGTGGGGGGGGAGGGGGTGAATGTGCGGTGGGCTCGGTCCAACTCATGAGGGGGCATGACTCCACCCTCTTACTGAACATCTCTGCAAAGTACTCAGTGGGCGCTGGGCCTTCCACCCCCTCTGGCAGTCCCACAATTCAAATGTTTTGCCTTCTGGACCGGTTCTCTAGATCATCACCTTTGGCCTTCAATGACTTGATTCACTTCGGCCACCAGAGGCGCCTCCGCTCTCAGTGAGGCAATCTGATCACTGTGGTCCATGTCTTTTATCTTGGCTCCATGGGCTTTCCAGACCCGCTCGGATGGGGGGCCAAGGCCTCCGGCATTGATTTCCGGAGATCCTCCAACACAATCTGCCAGTGTTTCTCAAATTCCTTCGCCAAGGTACGAGAAAGCACCTCGGCCGTTACCGATGTGGCCGGAACCCCAGAGGCTGTCTCCGCCAGTTTGTCTGCCAAAGAACTCTGAGAGGCCCCCAACTCCTTCGACAAACTTCTGCTGTCCACCTTCTTTCCCTCGACTATTCGGGGCATTTCAATGATATAGGATCCTTATTCCATTAATTATGTGGGTTTTCGAAAAAAAGAAAATACCCCTAATGCTGAGAGAAAGGGGCAAAAGGTGCAGTCCTTTCTCGGGAGGGTAGCACGGTAGCATTATGGATAGCACAATTGCTTCACAGCTCCAGGGTCCCAGGTTCGATTCCCGGCTTGGGTCACAGTCTGCGCGGAGTCTGCACGTTCTCCCCATGTCTGCGTGGGTTTCCTCCGGGTGCTCCGGTTTCCTCCCACAGTCCAAAGATGTGCAGGTTAGGTGGATTGGCCGTGATAAATTGCCCCTTCGTGTCCAAAGGGTTAGGTGGAGTTACTGGGTTATGGGGATAGGATTGGGCCGCGAACCTAGGTAGGGTACTCTATCCAAGGGTCGGTGCAGACTCAATGGGCTGAATGGCCTCCTTCTGCACTGTAGGGATTCTATGATTCTATGATAACATAATCAGAATGCTCCTACAATTTATTTTTCTCCTAGGTTGCTCCGACAACAGTATCTGGAGATTGATCTTCATTTGCTGAAGACTCCAGGACAACCCTGGGGTGTTGCCAACACTCCTGCCAACACTCCAGGCAGGGATCTACCCCGTTACCTGTAGTACAGGCGTCTTACCGTAATACACCTCAGATGCGCTATATACAATACAACAGTGGTAAGTACCACATCCTTTATTTGGATTGGCATTGATAAATTGCCCTTGGTGTCCAAAATTGCCCTTAGTGTTGGGTGGGGTTACTGGGTTATGGGGATAGGGCGGGGTGTGGGCTTGGGTAGGGTGCTCTTTCCAAGAGCTGGTGCAGACTCGATGGGCCAAATGGCCTCCTTCTGCACTGTAAATTCTATCTATGAGCCATTTAGTCCGTGTTCGTCCCCCTGCATAACGCTAATGGAAGCCCCTTCTATTGGCTTGTTAAAAACCTTAATTTCCCCTTTAATTGTCGGTGGGCACGGATCTGAATTGTGTGTGTGCCCGCCGACCTTGATATTGCTTGCACGATGACATCGGAAAACATGCCCAACATCGTTTCACTCTATGTTACGCTCGGTTGGGTAGAGAGCGTACCCTGCCTCCAAACGTAAAATTCAGGCCAATGTTTTTGTTGTACAAATTCACTGGGGAATATTGTGGGTTCAGAGCACGCTGGAATATCCCTGTTGCCGTACATGCGATTTTTACCTCGCCATCTTGAAAGCATCGTAGCCAACGACAGCTAGTTGCTTTTATAATCGCTCCGGGAACATTATAAAACATCCCAATGACGGCACAGGAAACGCTGTTAGAAACCAGAAAAAAAGCAGTTTCAAAAATAAAGTTTTATCTTATTGTGGCGCCAGTACCCAATGGCTCATTTGCACTGTGACTGCGCACAATCGCCCGTTAAGGTGACATGCTTCCTGCTCTGCTACATATGTAGCAGCCTTCCTGGAAATTGTAAATGGGTAACTGAAACTGAACTGTTACTAACTGAAGACACGATTTATTATGCATTTTCTTTCCTGAAAAGTTACAAGTTATGCAAGAAGAAGCCAAAACTCTTTCCATGAAAATGCGGAAATTAATTCTGAACAGAGACGGTGGGGAAAATAGTTTCGTTCCTCACACCTGAATATTTGATGTGGCAGAATAACACAAATGGAATTGGATTATACAGATGTGATAGTAAAAGATCATGTAATGAAGGTAGGAAATATTTCATGCAATAACCTTCTCCACCACTATAATATTAGGTCGACTGGCAATTTTGCGACCAGTTAATAGGGTATGGTAATGCAGTGGTTTTGTTATTTAAACAGTAATTCAGAGACGCTGCATTGATAATCCAGAGAATGTGTGTTCGCATCCCACCATGGAAACTTGAGAATTTGAATTATGTTCTGAAATAACCATCAGTAAAAGCCATGAAGCTGTTACATTATCGTAAAAGGCCAACTGATTCACTGGTGCTCTTCGGAAACCTTTCGTACTTACCCACTCGAACCCAAGCTCCCTCCAACATGGCTGATTGTTCACAGCTATAAATCCTCATGGTTTCATTATTACCTTCCCAGGGCATCTAGACAACAAATACCAGCCTTTCCACGGACAATCATCCTTAGACATCCACCTTTAGCTGTACTCCCACCATGGTAGGAGAGTTCAATTGTGCAGAATGTGTTGCAAAATCAAAAGCACATATTTAATAATAATCTTTATTGTCACAAATAGGCTTCCATTACTGCAATGAAATTACAGTGAAAATCCCCTAGTCGCCACATTCCGGCACCTGTTCGGGTCCACGGAGGGAGAATTCAGAACGTCCAATTCACCTAACAAGCACGTCTTTCAGGACTTGTGGGAGGAAACCGGATCGCCCGGAGGAAACCCATGAAGACATGGGGAAAACGTGCAGACTCCGCACAGACAGTGAGCCAAGCCGGGAACCGAACCTGGGACCCTGGCGCTGTGAAGCAACAATGCTAACCACTGCGCTACTGATGCGCGATCAATAACTACTGAAACGACGGAGTCGTCCGAATTGAAGGCTTTAATCTACAAGATGTTTCCCCAGCAGCTCGAGTACAGAAAGAAGGATGGCTGCTGGGAAACACGGGTTCTTATACCCCGCCTCATTGGGCGGAGCTATCTTACGTCCCGACCAATGAAAAGGCAAACACTTGGGCCAATGAGCAGCGAGCCTTCTCCACCAATGGTAGCACACATTCCCAGGTACTGTAGTACCTCTAGTCATACTACCACAGCTACCAAGCCGCCTGCGCAACAGGATACAGTTTTATTGCACTGATCACACAAAGGAAGTCCTCCAAACCCCTGTTGTGTTGTGAGAGGTGGTTCAATGGATTTATAAACACTGAGCTAAAAACATTAATCAGATTGACTCGAGTGAATGCACTGTATATTTTTTGACATTTAAAAACTCTTCATACTGCAGGAGCCACAATCAGGCCACATTTTGGTATGACCTTTACACAAACTTCAGGGTTTCCTGAAAATTCCAACTGCCTACTTTGGGATTTTATTGTGACATTTAAGAGAACAAAGTGGGAGGTGTGGCTTACTGCCAAAAACCCCTCCTAAAAAAGGCCCACCAGACACAACTACTGCCAACCTTGAGCACCAATCCCCCTGCCACCTACTTGTAAGTGGCAGGCATGTGGAATAGTCCAGGCCCCAGTATGGCTGCCTCGGAGCGACGGGTACCTTCAATAATATAAATTAAACAAAACATAATGGGAAATCAAACTGTAACCTCTCAATCCTTTCCGCCCTCCCAGGAAAGGTTAAATGAAGCTTTCATCCATTTGATGGTCTGCCTTTCAGTTCTTTAGACCAGAATAATGTCATGACATTTACAATGAATCAGTATTCTATGTCCCCATGTAAACAGTCACACAGACATTGCTTCACAGTCCCTCTCAGCACTCAATTAAAGGAAGTCTCCAAACTCTGCTACATTTACTCAATGCAGCCGACGAGCATCCCTTTCAAATTTGCCAATTCCCATGGTTAACTGAGCGAAACTTCACAGGTTCCGAAGGCAATTGGAAAACACAACATGAGTAAAGTTCATAAGCTCCATCTGCGATGTTCCTTTCACTAATCACGTACAGCCTATCCAGTCACTGACTCTACCTTGCCTTTGTAAGAACATATCGATAAGACCCTAAGACATAGATCATAGAATTTACAGTGCAGAAGGAGGCCATTCGGCCCATCGAGTCTGCACCGGCTCTTGGAAAGAGCATCCTACCCAAGGTCAATACCTCCACCCTATCCCCATAACCCAGTAAACCCGCCCAACACTAAGGGCAATTTTGGACACTAAGGGCAATTTATCATGGCCAATCCACCTAACCTGCACATCTTTGGACTGTGGGAGGAAACCGGAGCACCCGGAGGAAACCCACCCACACACGGGGCAGATGTGCAGACTCCGCACAGACATAGAAGCAGATTTAGGCCATTCGGCCCATCGAGTCTGCTCCACCATTCAATCATGGCTGGTTTTTATCTCATCCCCATTCTCCTGCCTTCTCCCCATAACCCCTGATCCCCTTATTGATCAAGAACCTATCTATCTCTGTCTCAAAGACACTCAGTAATTTGGCTTCCACAGCCTTCTGCGGCAAAGAGTTCCACAGATTCACCACCCTCTGGCTGAAAAAATTCCTCCTCATCTCTGTTTACCGGATCATCCCTTTATTCTGAGATTGTGTGCTCTGCTTCTAATTTTTCCGACATGTGGAAATATCTTCTCCACGTCCACCCTATCCCGGCCTCGCAGTATCCTGTAGGTTTCAATAAAATCCCCCCTCATCTTACTAAACTCCAACAAGTACAGACCCAGAGTCCTCAATCATTCCTCATACAACCAAGCTCTTCATTCCAGGGATCATTCTTGTGATTCTCCTCTGGACCCTTTCCAAGGCCAGAACATCCTTAGATACGGTGCCCAAAACTGCTCACAATACTCCAAATGGGGTCTGACCCGGGCCTTATCATCACAGCCATTTCCTTCTGGACCCGTTTTCACTTGGTTGGCCGGTTGGTTGTTGAATACTTTTCGCGATGGCCTTTGCTTTTGAGATTGCATTTAACAGCCAAACAAGCTTTTCTCAGGCTCATCTCCTTTCACAATGATTTCCTTTTGCAATAGTTCGAACCATTTTCAAAACTAAAACAAAATATCCCAATTTGTCATTCTTGGATCTGAAGTAGATCACTGACACTTCACCATACTGAGCCTCTTGTACCACAGTTTTTCCCACTCGTTTAATCCGTCCCTGTCACTTTGTCATTTTGTAACATCCTGCTGCCATTTACATAACTAACTGTGTTTATGTGGCGCTAACAATTGCACTCAAAGACGAGAGACATGTACAATCGAGGCTTTATTGCTGTGTGATGCTATTCCTCCGGCTGCAACTGTAGAATAGGGTCTGAGTGACTCACACGCATATTTATACACAAGGGTGGAGCTAGCTGGCAGGGGCTTACCGGAGGAACCTGTATTACAGGTACAGCTATACACCCCCCTACTGCAAGTACGCATATCTACAGTGGTTATCACCACATTCACCCCCTGTAAAAAAATGAGTCCAGCGGGGGTGACGTGTAACTATAATACAACGGATGATATATTTACAAAAGGGTTCAAACAAAGAAAACCAAGAGTCCATCCGGTTAGCAGGTTACAGGTTGAGCCGAATCGGCGGTCGAACGTTCCGCTGTGATCGACGTAGCTGTGGTGGCGACGTCGGGCCAGGCGATGATGGCAACGATAGTGCAAGTGCTGGCGGTGTTGGTGCTGGCTGCTGGCGGGATGACTCCGAGAGCGAGCCAAAATCTTCCGTGTCCTCCAGTGTGGGCGGGGGGATGAGGGATGGACCTGGTGGGGATGAATATGGGGGCGCCGGGGAAAAGGAGGGTGGCGCTAGGGGGAAAAGGGGCGAGGACATGGGATCGGAACCTGAGGGAGCCAGGTCCCGGAGCGAGACTGTGTCCTGGCGGCCGTCGGGGAACTCCACGTAGGCATACTGAGGGTTGGCGTGGAGAAGGCGTACTTTGTCCACCAGGGGTTCCGCCTTGTGGTGCCTGACATGCCTACGGAGAAGGACTGGGTCCGGAGTCGTGAGCCAAGACGGGAGCGACACCCTGGATGTAGACTTCCGTGTCCGGGTGGACGAAGCTGTCGGTGGTCCCGGAGTTGATGAGGCAGGAGGTCACGTGGCCGTTGACCAGAACCGTTGTGGAAGAGGATGCCAGGTTGCGTGGACGTGACTGGTTGAGCGTAACGGAGGTGAGTAGCGGGCGATCGGCAGTCGAGTCAGATGATTCTGATGAGGAGTGGTAGCGACCCGTGTCCCGTGGCTCCGTCCAGGGAGGACAAAATGGCGGCGTCTGGAGTACCTGTGTGGGAGAAGATGGCGGTGGACAAAATGGCGGCGCCCATGGAGCGCACGTTGTGGGGTCAGGACAAGATGGCGGCGCCCATGGAACGCACATGGCGGTGGGCGATGAAGATGGCGGCGCCCATGGAGCGCAAGTGGGGTTGGGGGAAGCGGACGGCAGGGCCCATTGTACGATCGGCTGAGGCGAGGGGGGGAACGGGACTGACACACCGCTGCAAAGTGGCCTTTCTTGCCACAAGCTTTGCAGGTCGCGGTGCGGGCCGGGCAGAGTTGGCGGGGGTGCTTCTGCTGACCGTAGAAGTAACAGCGGGGTCCTCCAGGGAGCGCAGTGCGGCAAGCAGCGCAGGCGTAGTGCGCGGGGGCGGCTGCTGGGGGGGGGGGGGGCGGTTGTGGGGTCCATGAGGGGTAGGACGGGTGGGCCTGGGGGGCCGTTTACGGGGTCCACGAAGGGTAGGACTGGTGGGCCGAGTGGCTAGCGGAGTAAGATCGCGCACTACGGGAGGCGGCCGTCATGGAAAGCGCCAGAGTCTTTGTGGCCGCGAGGTCGAGGGCGGCCCCTTCCAGCAGTCGTTGCCAGATGGGGTCCGATGCAATGCCTGTAACAAAGGCATCGCGCATTAGTAAATCAGAGTGTTCCGTGGCTGTGAGGGCCCGGCAGTCGCAGTCTTGTACCAGAGAAGGGCCCTCCAGAAGTCCTCAATCGACTCACCCGGCTGCTGGACGCGAGTAGAGAGTAGATGTCTTGCAAACAGGGTGTTCGTCGACTGTGCATAGCTTTCCTTGGGCAGTTCCATAGCTCTGGTGTAGTCAGGCGCATCTCAAATTAGCGGAAAGACACTGGAGCTAAGTCTGGAATACAGGAGTTGGTTTTTCTGAGCCTCTGTCGGGGGAGGGTCCGCTGAAGAGATGTAGGCCTCGAAGACTGCGAGCCAGTGAACAAAGTCTTTCCTGGCGTGAGGCGACTGCAGATCCAGCTGTAGACGGTCAGGCTTGATCCTGATGTCCATGGTGTCCGGAAAATCACACAGCAATAAATTGAGGCACTGACAATTGCACTCAAAGACGAGAGACATGTACAATCGAGGCTTTATTGCTATGTGGTGCTATTCCTCCGGCTGCAACTGTAGACTAGGGTCTGAGTGACTCACATGCATATTTATACACAAGCTCCCTGTGGGCGGAGCTAGCCGGCAGGGGCTTACCGGAGGAACCTGTATTACAGGTACAGCCATACAATCCCCTACTGCAAGTATGCATATCTACAGTGGTTATCACCACAGTTTACTAATTTAGTTTAGTCTGCAAACGATTCTCTATTCTCTCATCTAGGTCTTTAAAGGTAAGATTCCCAAGAATAAATCACATCCGATCAATCCGAGTAAACTCCCTTTACCATACTCTCTGGGCGCGATCTAACAGAATTCTTTCTAAGTGTGGTGGCCAGCGGGAAATGCCAGGAGTTTCCCAACAGCCGACAGGGCGACGTCGTCACGGGTATCTAATGTTAATTAGGCCATTTAATGGATCCCCACGGACTTCACGCTGCAAATGACTGTCCCTCCGGCTGGTTTGCCGTGACTGCGCTCGGCAGCTCTGAGTTAAACCGATCCCGTGGAGCAAACCCCCGCCAGCACGCAGCCCCGCCACCGCACAGACCAGCTCCGCGATTTGGCGATGCCGTCCTGGCCAGACTGATGGACACGGTGGAGTCAAGCTGGGACACCCTGTTCCTCCGAGGGGGTCGGAGGGTCAGCCAGTGCTGCCTGGGAGGCAGTGACAGGGGCCGGCAGCTCGGGGAGTGTGACAAGGTGGACTGCCACCCAGCGCTGCAAGAAGCTCAACCGACCACCACCGGGCCGCACAAGTGAATTGGCATCAGTCCCTGGCACCAATCCCACCTGCTACTCCAGGGGCCTCCCAATGACCCATGCCTGCCCCCCCCACCCCTAGTAAAATAGCGCCAGGTGCCACAGTACACCCTGGCATCCACCTGTGTCATTGCCCACACCTGCCCCTGCCATGCCCTCTGGCCCCAAGCCCTCCAGAGGACACCCACCAGGGACATCAAAGGCCACAGGACATGATAGGCAGCTGGCTGCCTCCACCTCTGACGTGCACCTGGGGAAACACCTAGATATAGCAGGGGCTGGTTTAGCACAGTGGGCTAAACAGCTGGCTTGTAATGCAGAACAGGGCCAGTAACGCGAGTTCAATTCCTGTACCAGCCTCCACGAACAGGCGCCAGAATGTGGCCACTAGGGGCTTTTCATAGAAACTTCATTGAAGCCTATTTGTGACAATAAGCGATTATTATTATTATTATTATAGAATTCGGAGGGCTAGGAAGATTGACAATCACTGGGAAGGCACGGGCGGGGGAGGGATGAAGGGGAACGGCACTATTGGTAGTGAGGTACAGTTGGGGTCACTATTGGACTTGTACATCATTAAACGTACGTTGAACCCAAGGCATCAAGACTCTGTTACGTAATTCCGCATTGCGGGCTGGTCTGCACCCCCTCACCCATTTTCCCTCAGCCCCAGCTCCCGGGCCCCCTGCTACGGGACCTGCCCCCACCCCAAGGCATACCACATGCAGCTGATGGGTGTGAACACACACTTAACAGACAGACAGGAGTCAGATTATGACAGAGATTGAGGAGCAGCAGAGCTCAGCTCACAGTGGGTTCTCATCACCCTCCTGCCTTGTATATTGACCCACTGACAGTGCCGACACAGACCCATCACCCTGGAGGAGGGGGGAGGGGAACGGGAGGGGTGGTAGAGATTAAGTACAAAGCCACATCCTACAGGAAGCGGGTGTGGATGAGGGCCTCCCTGGCCCTCCGAGCATGCTGGAGACTCGCCATCGCCGCCTGTCCTCCATCCTCCTGCTGGTCCCGCGGGTCCTCCCCAGACTCGTCCCCCAGCCGGGTCTGGATCCTCCCCCTCCTCGGTGGCTGCGTGTTCCTCCTCCTCCACCTGCAGCAATTTGCCCTGCTGCTGTGATCGGGCGGGGTGTGCCCTGAGTGGGTGTTGGGGGGTGTGGTCGGGGGGGGGGTGGGGTGTGGGGTGACAGGTACTTTCCCGTTGGGCGTTTGGGCTGGGGGAGGTTCGAGGATCACTTTGGGGGCCAAATGGCGACATGGCTTCCCAATCGCTCGGCACACTGGAGAGTTCTGGCGAACGGGGCTCCCCAGAGTACAATACGGGTGACACGATGACATCAGTAAGTTCCATCCCACCATCAGACTCACCATGGACTACTCTCCAGAATCGGTTGCATTCTTGGACACACTCATCTCCATCAAGGACGGTCACCTCAGCACTTCGCTTTACTGCAAGCCCACAGACAACCGCACGATGCTCCACTTCTCCAGCTTCCACCCGAAACACATTAAAGAAGCCATCCCCTATGGACAAGCCCTCCATATACACAGGATCTGCTCAGACGAGGAGGAGCGTAACAGACATCTACAGACACTGAAGGATGCCCTCGTATCAACGGGATATGACGCTCGACTCATCGATCGACAGTTCCAACACGCCACTGCAAAAAAACACACCAAACTCCTCAGAAGACAAACACGGGACACAACCAACAGAATACCTTTCGTCATCCAGTACTTTCCTGGGGCGGACAAACTACGACATCTTCTTCGCAGCCTCCAACACGTCATTGATGAAGACGAACATCTTGCCAAGGTCATCCCCACACCCCCACTACTTGCCTTCAAACAACCGCGCAACCCCAAACAGACCATTGTATGCAGCAAACTACCCAGCCTTCAGAACAGCGACCACACAACCCTGCCATGGCAATCTCTGTAAGACGTGTCAGATCATCGACATGGATACCACCATTACACGCAAGGACACCACCCACCAGGTACGCAGTACATACTGGTGTGACTCGGCTAACGTTGTCTACCTCATACGCTGCAGGAAAGGATGTCCCGAAGCGTGGTACATTGGCGAGACCATGCAGACGCTGTGACAACGAATGAACGGACATCGCGCAACAATCGCCAGGCAGGAATGTTCCCTTCCAGTCGGGAAACACTTCAGCAGACAAGAGCATTCAGCCTCTGATCTTTGGGTAAGTGTTCTCCAAGGCGGCCTTCGGGACGCGCGACAACCCAGAATCGCCGAGCAGAAACTTATAGCCATGTTCCGCACACATGAGTGCGGCCTCAACCGGGACCTGGGATTCATGTCGCATTACATTCACCCCCCACCATCTGGCCTGGACTTGCAAAATCCGACCAACTGTCGGGGCTTGAGACAATTCACACCTCTTTAACCTGGGGTTATCATTGACAGGGTAAAGAAGGATATTCTGTTTCTGCTAATTGGTAAATCAGTGACAAGGGGTCACAATGTCAAGATGGTCAGCAAGAGAGCTCGGAGTGAGATGAGGAGAAACCTCTTTACTCAGAGAGTTGTTGGGGTTTGGAATGCGCTGTCTGGGGGACTGGTGGAGGTAGATTCCACAGGCATTTTCAAAAGAGAGCTGGGTATATATTTGAAAGGGATTAATTTAAAGGGTGACAGAGATGGGGCTGGGGGATGGGACTAGCTGGGTAGCTCTTTTGGGAGCCAGTGTAAGTACGATGGGCCGAGTGGCCTCCTTCTGTGCTGTAAATAACAAACAACAAAGGTCACTTATTACCCTGACTTGGAAATATATTGCCATTCCTTCACTGTCCCTAACAGCACAGTGGGTGTACCTACACCTCAAGGACTGCAGTGGTTCAAGAAGACAACTCGCCACCATCTTCTGAAGGGCAACTAGGGGGGGGGGGGGCAATAAATGCTTGCCTAACCAGCGACGCCCACGTCCCGTAAATGAATCTTTTAAAAAACAGAATTAGGCCATTCGACCCATCGAGTCTGCAACACCGTTCAATGAGATCATGACTGATTTGATATGATGGCTCTCAACTACACTTTCCTGTCTTATCCCCATAACCCTTGATTCCCTTACTGCTTAAAAATCGCCCGATCGCCCTGCGCTCCACCAGGGCGGCCGCGGACTGAGTCCGTAGCCGCCACGCGTGGTTCCCGAACGGCAATAGTTGGTTAGAACCACGCCGTCGGGAACTTGGCCGGCTAGGTGTGGAGAATCGCTGGGCGGGCCTCTGGCAAAGGCCCCCCAGCCGCGCGGAGTAAATCGCGGAATCGCCGATTCTCGGGTCCCGCAGAATCGCCGGTGCGGCGCCGGACCCGATTTCGGCGCAAAAGCTGATTCTCCGCCCCTGTGCCAAACGCGATTACAGCGCGCGGCTGCGGAGAATCCAGCCCGCTGTCTTTGAAATGAAGCATTACATTGAAATGCTGATACCCCTGTCAGGCGCTATGTAGATGCAAGTTCCTTATGTTATTGAAGGGCAATTTGGAAATTTTAAAAAAGTATCAAAGCACGACATGGGAAAGAGCAAACTACAATATAACACATAGGCCAGGAATTTGATTGTAATTGCTCCTGTCCAGCACCATAACTGCACTGCAGATGGGGGTTTATGCTAAATCTCCGAATGGAGCATTTCCGAGGAAATTCACAACTGGGCTTTCTGGCGGAGGAAATGACTTACAGTTCGGAAATAAGTACTGTGATTATTACAGGAGGAAGAGTTAGAGGAAGGCACGGAGAGAAAAAGAAGCATTGGCGGACTTCAAAAACTGTGTTTATATCATGAATGCATCAAGGCCGGAAGCACAACGTGACTCAGACAAAACAGCAGGTGGATTGAATAAAGTGCTCAACAAAAGCTCCCTGGAATAAATATTTATAAAGCTCTGTTAATGCGGGGCCAAACTCAAAGTTGTACGGCACTAATATGTAACTGACCTTGTGTGGGATTCCTGAACTTGGAGCTGAAAAAATAATGGGCGGGATTCTCTGACCCCCCCGCCGGGCTAGAGAATGGCCGGGGGGACAGCGTGAATCCCGTCCCCGCCGGTTGCCGAATTCTCTGGCACTGGGGTTTAGGAGGGTGCGGGAAACGTGCCGTGCCGGTCGGTGGCCGCTGACCGCGGCGCCCCCGCCGATTCTCCGTCCTGCGATGGCCCAGGTAGCCGCCCGTTTTCGGCCAGTCCCGCCGACGTAAATCAAACCAGATCTGTACCGGCGGGACCTAGATCTACGGGCGGCCTGCGGAGTCCTCGGGGGGGGGGCGCGGGGGGATCTGGCCCCAGGGGGTGCCCCCACGGTGGCCTGGCCCGAGATCGGGGCCCACCTTCCCCCCCCCGCACCGGCTGCTGTCAACCTCGGCCATGGCCGGCGCGGAGAAGAACCCCCCTGCGCATGCACTGGGATGATGCCAACACATGCTGGTGCTCCCGCGCATGCGCCAACTCGCGCTGGCCGGCGGTGGCCCTTCGGCGCTGGTTGGCATGGCGCCAAGCCCTTCGGCGCTGGTTGGTGCGGCTCTAATCCCGCCGGCGCCGGCCTAGCCCCTGAAGGTGCGGAGGATTCCGCACATTACGGGCGGCCTGACCCCGGAGTGGTTCACGCCACACCTCGGCGCCGGTACTGCCCGTCCAATGTCTCCAAGGACTGAGAAACACTAGTCTTTGAACAATGTGTTGAAGGTCACAGAACACAATTTGATTCAACAGGGAGATACATTCGTATAACAGAGAAATTGAATTGCTTTATTTTGTATAAATATTCATCAAGTTCCCCCACCTCCCTCGCCGCTGCTTATTGGCGCTCTAATGCTACTTCCACTGAGTAACTCTGAATTGTTATCATCTAGGACAACTCTTATTCCTGTTTACAACGGTGCATTTGTTTAACGAGCAAAAGCTCACTGTTTGTTTGATCAACATTTGAAGATTTGAATATGGTATTAACTCAGTCACAAGTCAGAGCATGTCATCAGTTGAATCAGGCACACACACACCAAATAGAAAGACTCAAAATGAATACACTAAAAGCTTTTACATTTTGTGTTGCACCTCATCAGGGCGTGATTTAACGGCCTCGTCGCGCCTGGCGAGAATCTCTGCGGGATGGTTTGATCGCGGGAGCCACCTAAATCGCGAAGCTCGCCAAATGCCAAGCGGTTTGCGCTTTCTCCCATTGGTTGATTCTGGAACTCGGCGAGGTGCAGCGAGAACCTACTCATCGTCACTTAAAGGCCAATCTCCAGGCGGCATGGTGGCACAGTGGTTAGCACTGCTGCCTCACTGCACCAAGGACCCGGGTTCAATCCTGGCCCCAGGTCACTGACTGTGTGGAGTTTGCACATTCTCCCCGTGTCTCACCCCGACAATCCAAAAGATGTGCAGGCTAGGTGGACTGGCCACGCTAAATTGCCCCTTAATTGGAAAATAAAATGAATTGGGTACTCTAAATTTATTTTTAAAAAGGCCAATCTCCATCTCATTAGCGAGATGGTAGTCCTATCCAATGGTTTCCTGGGATCGAACTGGCTTGCCAGCAAGACGTCGCGCAAGCGACGATTAGTGCTGATCCACACAAACGAGGACCAGGCAACGCAGAACTTGGAGGATCTCCCAGGCCATTGGGCAGTCAGGGACAGGGCAGTGTAGCATTCTGGCTCTCCCCCTGACACCCGGAGACCCTGGCACTGCCTGGCTGGCACCTTGGCACTCCCACTCTGGCACTGCCAAAGGGTCACACTGCCAGGGTGTCAGAGCGTCAATGCACGAGTGCCAGGGTGGCACTGCCACGGGACACGGCCTGAGGGGAATGATGCCCTTGAAAGGTGGGATGAGGGGGTTATGGATGGTAGGGAGGTGGAGGGGTGGGTGAAAGGCAAGTATGAGAGGGCCTCCGGAAGGTTGGGGTGGATGAAGAGCGGGGGGGGTGTCCCGGAAGTGGGGTGGGCTCGAAAGAGTGTGTGGGACGGCCTGAAATGGGGAGGGGGGGTGAGGCCACGATGAAAATAACATGGGCAGCCACGGCCACTCGGGAGCTGGGATCGCAACATTGGGAAATCTTCTGACTCACTATTCCTGCCTCGAAGGGAAAGGTCTGTCCCTAAGCCTAATTAACATGTCCCGTTACTTTGGACTGAGTTTCCATGTAGCGAATCAGGCCAGTGGGGAGGGGATGTGGTCAGCTATTGGGAGCTGGGTAAAGCTGTACAGCTCCCGCCTGTCAGGCTCAGGGACCTCAGTATTGACGAAAACCTATTGCACGTCAATGACATTTTAGTAATGCTGATCGGTTTTCCCACCGATCCCAAGTACCCCCTCTGCAACCTCTCTGGCCAATTTGAAATTGCAGGTTCTTTAAAAAAAAATCATTTGCAGGTGGCAAACACAGGGATGGCTGCTGATGTGGGCAGAACGAGGCCCGTTTTCCTGATGCCCCACCTCCCCGGTCATTAACTGGCTGCCATCCCACCCCCTCACTGATCAGCCTTGACGAAAGTACCCATCAGTTTCCAGTTCGCCTCGGAGGTCGGTCCATGACCCAGAAATGAACCCACGATCTAACTCCTGCCCGCTCCATGGAAGTATGACCCCACATTTCTCCATGAATTTGTTGAAGAACTCAATCGGATTTCTCATGACTCGCTTTACCAAATCTATATTGACCATCATTGGGTAATCCATGTTTTTCCAAATGATAATTAATTTTGTTCCAGACAAAGTCAATCAGAGGAACATTGGGCTGGGTGTAAAGCTGATTCTGGAAGTTTCCTCTGGGCTAGGTTGCCACCATGGTCTCCAGAAGTTTCCACAACACTGACATTAGGGTGATTCTTTTGTCGTTAGGTTTCACACTCTCCTCTTTTTCAAATGGGGAGGGTGGCGAGGTGCATATTTGCAAATCTCCAGGCCTTCCAAGAAAGATTGAAAGATTGTGGCCAGGGCATCTGTGCTGGGATTCTGTCCCCCCGCCCCCTCTTCCGGGTCGGAGAATCCCCGGGGGGCGGCGTGACTCCCGCCCTGCCGCTCTGACGCCACCGGCCGTATTCTCTGGCGTCGGTTTCCACGCGGATCACGCCACGCCGGTTGGGTTGGGGGTTGTTGGCAGCGCCCCCCCCCCCCCCCCCCCCGGCAATTCTCCGGGCCCAGAGGTAACGACACCACCAGTGTATCACAAGACCTCCCGCATTGGATCCTACCAATATTTTGAGCGGCCCAGTGGTTAGCACTGTTGCCTCATAGCTCCAGGATCCAGGTTCAAATCCGGCCTCGGGTGTGGAGTTTGCCGTTCTCCCCGAGTCTGCGTGAGTTTCCTCCGGGTGCTCCGGTTTCCTTCCACAGTCCAAAGATGTACAGGTTAGTTGGATTGGCCATGATCAATGCTCAGGGTTACAGGGATAGGGCGGGGGGAATGGGCCTAGGTAGAGTGCTCATTCGGAGGGTTGGTGTAGACTTGATGGGCTGAATGGCCTCCTTTGCACTGTCGGGGTGCTATGGATTCTACGCACAGTATGGTTCCTCCATTCCCCCACAGTGGTTGTTGACACAGAAGAGACTCAGGTTGGAAAGTCTTACTGATCAACAACCAATGTACAATTTGGTTTCTCGTTGCATGGGTGGTAAGATACAGGCTGGAGTGCCCCCTTTTCTCTCAAACTTTAAATGTGGAAATCATACGGTCAACCGGTCTTGTCAAGGGCAGCCATAACTATGTGTGGTCACTATGACAGGATCAGAAGTCTGGAAGGTGCAATATGGAGGAGAATATACAAGGACCCATGAGAATTCACCCTATATTCATACGCTGAATTGAACGATCATGATGGTTTCCACTCAGCCGACAAGAGTGTGAGTGCATTCAAATGCAATTAATGAAAGAAAACAGAAAAGAAATTAAATCAGTCAGAGCAAGGGTTTGATTGCACCGTCAGTATTTCTTAGCCCTACAATTAACCCCCATGTTAACTTCCACTGGGAACAATGACATCTGTCAGTTAGGAGGAAGTCACACTCTTCACAAATGTTTCCTGCAAGTGTCTTGGAGACAGGAAATCAAAGCTATTATTTTTTTTTACACCTCAAACAAAAATAGCAATAGAAGCTTTGTTGTTCTGGTCAAACTGCAGGTGCAGGCCTTCATCGCAAAGACGCTGTGTCCAAATACCGCGTCGACCTTCGAGGTTTCTGCTTCATGCTTCTCTGTATCGGCGCTGCCATCGTACTGTGTTTATACATGCAACCTGTACGATGCCTTCACTCTTCAGCTAATCTCAGACAAGTTGGTGAGTTTGTTTACTTTGTTAAAGGCTCATGGCCGCACAGTGGTTAGCACTGTCGCTTCGCGGCTCCAGGGTCCCAGGTTCGATTCCCGGCTTGGATCAGTGTCTGTGCGGAGTCTGCACGTTCTCCCTGTGTCTGCGTGGGTTTCCTCCGGGTGCTCCGGTTTCCTCCCACAAGTCCCGAAAGACGTGCTTGTTAGGTGAATTGGACATTCTGAATTCTCCCTCTGTGTACCCGAAAAGGCGCCGGAATGTGGCAACTAGGGGCTTTTCACAGTAACTTCATTGCAGTGTTAATGTAAGCCTACTGTGACACTAAAGATGATTATCAAGAACACAAAAGTTGTTGTTGTACTCAAGGACAGTAAAGTTAAGAATTCCAAAATCAGTTTGGTAAATCCTGCATATTTCATTGGCTGTCAAGTACTTTGGGACTGTCTGAGGTCATGCGAGGGGGCGAGTCTTTCTTTAGGCCTTTTCGCAAAGCCTCCTTTCCTGTTTAAGAGAAATTTACCACTCCCTGGGCGCGATTCTCCGCAAATCCGGCGTGCCGTGAAGGCTGGCGTGAAACTGGCCGTGTTTCACGCCAGCCTCGGATCTCCGTCCCGGAACCCGATTCTCCCCCCAGGGCGGGGCTAGTATCGGGGCCCGGGGAATCACGGGGACGCGGAGTTAGCGAACGTCGATAACTCCGCCCGCTAAGAGTCACGGCGGCTGACGCACACAATGACGTCAGCCGCGCATGCGCGGGTTGGACGGCTCCAACCCGCGCATGCGCGGATGATGTCATCACGCAGACGCGTCAAACCCGCGCTTGCGCGGGCCGCCATGCCCCTCAGCCGCCCCGCGGACTGATCCTGCGGGGCGGCGGAAGAACAAATAATGCGCGGGTGTTGGACCCACTGCCCGCAATCGGTGCCCGATTGGTGCGGCCGTGCCAATCGGTGCCATGGTTGTCCGGGACGGGCACTTTGCGGCCGTTTTCACGAACGCTGAAAGCAGGTCTGATCGCGGCCGTGAAAACGTCCGTAAACTCCGCGGTATTTGGCCCATCGGCCTGCGGAGAATCGCTGTTCGCTGTAAAAAACGGCGAGCAGCGATTCGTGTCGGGGGCGGCCGGAGGGGGGGGGGGGGGGGAGAATAGCAGGAGGCCGTGAAAATCGGCGGGAAGGCCCTCCCGCTATTCTCCAACCCGTCGTGGGCAGCGGAGAATCGCGCCCCCTGTTTTCCATAGGTCAGGCAACTTCTCTAAGTGGTGCGAGAAAGATTGAAGATTCTCAACATAAAAAGTAATTTTAGTGCAGTTTGCGAGTCGTTTATTATTTTCTACTTTGCGAGGAGCTCGCAAAGCATTACTACTATTGTAAAATAATGTGATGCGGCTGATACTATCTGCTTGTTCTATTAATGTTTAATAAATTTGCTCGGCAGTTAGAGGCAAAAACAAGATGCTCCACCGCTTTCAAAGATAAGGAAGGCACGGGGGCACAGATTCAACAGTAGCTCCAGTTAGCTGAAAGGGGTTTTTGTTCATTATTTCAATATCAGACTCAGTTATCAGGGGAAATGGGAACACTCACAAGGACATATGGAGCTAAGGTGCATCTCAGATATTCTGAAATATAGAAGACAAAACATTTGATTAGAAAGGGTAAAAGAAGGATACAAGATAGGGTAATTTCTGGAGTATTGGTGGGAGAGGGGAAGGTCTCAGATATCTATAAAGAACTCATGGGGTCAGAGGAAATGCAGACAGAGGAGCTGAAGCACAAATGTGAGGAGGAGTTAGGGGGAGAGATAGAGGCAGGTCTCTGGGTGGATGCGTTAAGCAGGATCAACACATCAGGCTCAGCCTGATACAATTTAAGGTCGTTCACATGACGGTGGCCTGGATGAGCAAGTGTTTTGGGATAGAAGACAGGTGTGCAAGGTGCGCGGGAGGGCCAGCGAACCATGTCCACATATTTTGGGCATGTTCGAAGCTTAGGGGATTCTGGCAGGGGTTTGCAGACGTCATGTCCACGGTGCTAAACACAAGGGTGGCACCGAGTCCAGAGGTGGCGATTTTCGGAGTGTCGGCGGACCCGGGGTGTCCAGGGGGCGGGAGAGGTCGACGTCTTGGCCTACGCCTCCCTGGTAGTCCGGAGACGGATACTGTTAGCATGGAGGGACCCGAAGCCCCCAAAATCAGAGACCTGGGTCAGTGACATGGCTGTGTTTCTCAGTCTTGAAAAAAATCAAGTTCGCCCGAAGAGGGTCAATGCTCGGGTTTGTCCGGGGGTGGCAGCCGTTTGTCGACTTCTTTAGAGAAAATTAACTGTCAGCAGAGCTGGGGGGGGGGGGGGGTGGTTTAGTCTAGATTCCTGTTCTAGGAAGGCGGGGCCTGTGAGGGAGGTAGAGGATCTTTACACTATGTTTATAATTGTTTGTATATGGTTTACTGTTATAAAATTACAAATGCCTTAATAAAATATTTTACAAAAAAAGGGTAAAAGAAGCCCATTAAAATTACACACCTACTATCCAATTTAGTTTCATTTTCACTTCCAACTTTATCACCTTGTAATCTGCATCCCCTGGTTCCCTCATGAGCACTTCTCTCTGTTCAGCTCCCTTTATAAACATAAAAATCGTAATTCTGTCACCTTAGAGACTTTAGTTTCTCAAAGAGGTCGAGCCTCAACTTCTTAACCTCTCCTCGAAACTCATTTGAAACACAAAATAGGAAGGCCCAAATGTCTGGCCAGCTTGAGAAAGTTAGTGATGCTTTGCAAAGGGGTACAGAGTGTTCAGGTTAGCTCTCCATGGACCCAAAAGAGCTGGGGTGGTTGGGAGGTAGGAATTGTTTGAACAAAGAACACAGAACAAAGAAAAGTACAGCACAGGAACAGGCCCTTCGGCCCTCCAAGCCTGCGCCGACCATGCTGCCCGTCTAAACTAAAATCTTCTACACTTGCGGGGTCCGTATCCCTCTATTCCCATCCTATTCATGTATTTGTCAAGATGCCCCTTAAGGATTACTACCGTCCCTGCTTCCACCACTTCCTTCGGCAGTGAGTTCCAGGCACCCACTACCCTCTGTGTAAAAAACTTGCCTCGTACATCTCCTCTAAACCTTGCCCCTCGCACCTTAAACCTATGCCCCCTAGTAATTGACGCCTCTACCCTGGGGAAAAGTTTACTCCTAGATTTATTTGAGTATGAATTTTTTATTTGGGCAGCACGGTAGCATTGTGGATAGCACAAATGCTTCACAGCTCCAGGGTCCCAGGTTCGATTCCGGCTTGGGTCACTCTCTGTGCAGAGTCTGCACATCCTCCCCGTGTGTGCGTGGGTTTCCTCCGGGTGCTCCGGTTTCCTCCCACAGTCCAAAGATGTGCAGGTTAGGTGGATTGGCCATGATAAATTGCCCTTAGTGTCCAAAATTGCCCTTAGTGTTGGGTGGGGGTTACTGGGTTATGGGGATAGGATGGAGGTGTTGATCTTGGGTAGGGAACTCTTTCCAAGAGCCGGTGCAGACTCGATGGGCCGAATGGCCTCCTTCTGCACTGTAAATTCTTTGTAAATTTGGAAAGCTGCTCATCTATTGGCAATCATAAATCTTCTGATGGAGAAAATTCACCTTAATTTTGCAATAAATATATTTTGCCTCTCCCAAGCTCAGTTTCAGGCATAATTAATAATCGGTCAAGCGTGATGGCAAGTACACAATAGCACGTCGCTCTTATTGTGAAATGAAATAATCCATTGGAGCAAAATGTACCCAAAGCCTTGTGTTGTTTGGCTTTTGGAATGGACAGTAACATGTTGAAAGAACCTTGATCGTCAGCAACTGTAAACAGTAACCAGAGGTTAAGCATCTCCTTGGTGACGCACTAATTATGCCGAAGCATTGTGTAATGGCTCAGGAGTCCAGAACATGCTGGAGGGTTAGGTAGACTTTCACACGGGAGAACAGGAGTTAGTTGACATTTTGGATATTGAAACTTTCTTAGAACTGAGAACTGAAACATGACCAGCGGTTAAAAGGAACAGAGCAAGGGAAAAATACACAATTACCGCATCTACAGGAAAATAAATAGGATTACTTTTAAAGTGCTTATGTGCTCTACTGGGGATGGTTAACTAATAGAAGTGATATGCACAGGTCACAAAATGAGACAAGATGAGAGAAATCAAAGAAATAAAATATATTCACAGGGCAAGAGGGTCCAAAATATTAGTCTCAATATATTTTTAGGACTTGGTTGTGAGTGACTAACGTGAGTCCACATCAGGGGGCTTGAGGATTAATATAAATTGTTCCTAAGGGCACAATAACATGCTCACATACAATCATAGAATCATAGAATTTACAGTGTAGAAGGAGGCCATTCGGCCCTTCGAGTTTTCACCGGCTCCTGGAAAGGGGGCCCCACTTAAGCCCACACTTAAGTCCTATCCTCATAAACCAGTAACCCCACCTAACCTGAGGGCAATTTAGCACGCCCAATCCGGTAACCTGCACATCTTTGGACTGTAGGAGGAAACCGGAGCACCCGGCGGAAACCCACACGGGGAGAACGTGCAGACTCCGCACGGACAGTGACGCAAGCGGGGAATCGAACCTGGGACACTGGAGCTGTGAAGCAACAGTGCTAGCCATTGTGCTACCGTGCCACCCCGCATGCTGGAAGAATGTCTATGGGCACTTCCCCTGATTATTGGCATATCGGGTTGCCAACATGTGTAACAGAGGTCGAGAGGTCGGGAACGGGGTGTGAATTGGAATGGATTCTGGGGAGGGAGTTGGAGCGGCGGTGTGGGTGCGAGGTCGTGATTCCTATGGAGTTTAGCGGGTGCGGGGTGGGGGGGGGGGGGGGGAGGGGCGGTTGCTGGGTGGGTGATTCTGCTTCGCCTGGCTCCAAGGTTTGAATTTTCTAACGGATACATATTTAATCTCTTGCCTGGATTTGGCAGTCGTGGAAACCACTGAAGAATCTTTGATTGAGGAAAGCCCAACAACTTCACTGTTCATTGCTGATAAACCCCACCACGGGGTCCTTCAACAGTCTTTCTTAATCTGTCAGAGGACTAAGACCTCAAATTCTAAGGGGGCGATTCTCCAAAATGGAGACCAAGTGTTCGAGCCGTCCTGAACGCCGTCGCGTTTCACGACGGCGCGAACCAGGCCCGGGTACGACCGATTCTGTTCCCCACAGGGGGCCAGCAAGGCGCTGGAGTGGTTCACGCCGCTCCAGCCTCCCTTACGCGTATGCGCAGTTGGGCCGCGCCAACCTGCACATGTGCGGGGGACTTCTGCACTCCGGCCCCAACTCAATGAGGCGTCGGTGTTCAGGGGCCGGCCGCGGAACAATGTAGCCCCAGACCCCATTGGAGGCGCCCCCCACCAGGGACGGAGCCCCCCTCCCCCCCTCCGCACAGGGCGCCCCCTGACCGTTCGTGCAGAGTTCCCGCCGGCAGCGACCAGGGGTGAACAGCGACGGCGGGACTTTGTCATATACACGCGGCCGGTTGGCCCATCCGGGCTGGAGAATCGGCGGCCCCGCCGATTCCAGCGGCCCGCTGCCGGCGCTGTGCCTACTGCGCCGGCGCAAATGGCGCCGATTCTCCGCAACTCGGAGAATCACGTGCCGGGGCCTCGTGGCGCGTTTGCAGCGATTCTCCAGCCCGCCACGGGGCTCGGAGAAACGCCCCCTAAATTTTCAATAAAATATATACAGATATGTCACGGCTTTAATTTTTAAAATGAAAAAACTGAAGAAAGACCTTTTTAAAATGGCTGAAATTATGACTCTCTATGACCCTCAAACAAAAATGAGTTACCATGGCAGCATCACAGAAAGCTACACCTAATTATCTCCAAAAGGACACCAATGACCCACTATGGGCTGTGCAGAAAAATCAAATGCAAAGCCATTGGCATTTATAAATTGGACCTAGCCAATTGGTGCCTATTTATCTGCTCGGACGAAGGACCCCGCGACCTTCCTTTCAAACCTTAATGGTTGGGATATTTAACAATCTCAGTGACCCAGGCAAAGGCTTACGCAGCCTTTGTTAAAGCCAGAATGGAAAGGTGGGAGGCACCTGACATGAACCTCTAGCTGGTAGAACCAGTTTTATTGTCTGGTTCTGTACTGAAAATACAGTTTGCCATTTTAATAGCTACAAGCATCAGCACAGAAAAAGGCTCTGCACAGATTTGAATGCCGTACCCCATCTACACTGTTTCTACTGCAACTTCCATACCATCGCACACAAGACTAATTCATCTATGTGTGTCTTCCTCCTCGTGGAAAAGTGAATTATACAGCATTGGGTTTCAACCTGCGGATCTCTGTGAAGGAATATCTCATTGGACTTTGATTCTGGACCTACATGAAACAAAAATTATTTTCACTGTTGTGTTTGTGGTGTTGCCCTATAAATCTTTATTTTCTCTATCCCTCCTTCAGTGTGTGAGTGCATGGCGACCTCCATTCCCTTGCATTTTGCATGTGTGAAAATGAACAAACCCTTTGAGTTCACCCTATCTCAAATTAGTTGTGGGGTTATTAATTGAAAATTGAAGTACACCAATATTGAGGGGTTGGGAAATATCAGTATAGTTTTCCAATAAGAGCTTCCTAGCCCACTGACCAACCTGCTTCCCTATCCCATCCATGGAATTTCCGGCCCTTCTATTTTTTTATTCCGCTCTTACTGGAGACAGATAGAAGCGAAAGCACAACTCTCAACATTAAAGCTACAAAAATCACTTTTTAAAAATGTCCACCAATCTCAATGCTTCAATCTTGGTTCCAATGGGGAGATGGTGGCCCAAGTGGTCATGCCACTTGACCAGTCATCCAGGGGCCTAAACTAATCCTCTGGGGATGTGGGTTCAAATCCCACCATGGCAACCGGGGTGTGGTTCAAATTCAATGAACAAATCAGGACCTGGAAAGGTAATCTCAGTGATGGTGATTGTTTTTTTCCAGCCCATCTGGTTTACTCATATCGTTTAGGGAAGGGAATCTGGCTTAAATGAGGCACCAGACCCACAGCAATGTGCCACGGTAGCACAGTGGTTAGCACTATTGCTTCACTGCGAGAGGGTCCCAGGTTCAATTCCCGGCTTGGGTCACTGTCTGTGTGGAGTCTGCACGTTCTCCCCGAGTCCGCGTGGGTTTCCTCCGGGTGCTCCGGTTTCCTCCCACAAGTCCCGAAAGACGTGTGGTGAGGTGAATTCTGAATTCCCCTTCAGTGTACCCGAACAGGCGCCGGAGTGTGGCTACGAGGGGGACTTTCATAGTAACTTCATTGCAGTGTTAATGTAAGCCTACTTGTGACAATAATAAAGATGATGCTGTGCTTGACTGTTAGCTGACCTCTGAACTGGTCCAGCAAGCCACTTATACCAAGGATAATTAAGGGATAGCAACAATTGTTGCGCCTGTAAGGGACACTCAGAATACATGAAACAATTAAAAAAAAATATGGATCAAGTTCTGGCCAACTGGTCCATTTCTAAAAGTGATACCCGATTTCACAAGAGGCAATGGCTTTAGAGTTTAGAGAAACTTCAGATGAAGCAGAAAGAGATTTGTTGACATGTACCGGCTGTTCAGTGAGTTAGAAGGTGACTTATTAAGTCCGGTGAGAGCTGGAGATGATTTTCAGCCATCTGAATTGTGAAAATGTAAGATGTGTTTAGTGAAATATTCCTAAATGATTTACTCGGAGTTTGTGGAACCTGCTACCACATTATTCTATTCGTTCATGGGATATGGGTGTCGCTGACCAGGTCAGAATTTATTGTCCATCCCTAATTACCCTTGAACTGAGCGGCTTGTTAGGTCATTTCAGGGGGCATTTAAGAGTCAGCCAACCACATTGCTCATGCAGGCCAGACCAGCTGAACACAGCAGATTTCCTTCCCTACAGGGTACGAGTGAACCAGAGGGGTTTTTAAGAAACAAACAATGACAGTTGTCCTGGTCACTAACCTTCTAACTTCAGATTTTTATTGAACGAGCGGTGCGGTGGCTGATGAGACCATTAATTCACGCGACACGTGGTTAGAAGTGAACAGTGGTTTTAATCATCTTACAACAGAGCCTGCCCGTGACATGATGAACTCCAGATGAACTGGCAGGCAGGCTCTCAGCATCAACCTTTATACTTCCGGTTAGGGGGGAGGAGCCGTGGGTGAAGCCCAGTACAAACTCCCGTACACTCCCAGTGCATCTCCCCCTAGTGGCAGAGCAGCGCAACTGCTCGTGTGCCGAGCTTACAGAGACACAGTAATACAGTGTGAATTACGCTACTGTGATTCACCACAGTGGCGTACTGGTTAGCACTGCTGCCCCTCGGCGCCGAGGACATGGGTTCGATCCCGGCTCTGGGTCACTGTCCGTGTGGAATTTGCACATTCTCCCCATGTCAGCGTGGGCCTCGCCCCCACAACCCAAAGATGTGCAGTGTAGGCAGATCGGCCACGCTAAATTGACCCTTAATTGGGAAAAAAAATGGAATTAGCTACTCCAAATTTAAAAAGAAAGATTTTTATTGAATTCGCTTCACATTTGCCATGGAGGTTTTCAAACCTGGGACCCCGCAAGATTATCCTGAGTCACTCGATCATTAAATAAAAAATAAGCGAAGTCACCGATGACCCTTTGAGGGTCAGAGCTGACTAGTGGTGATTTAACCCGAGGATCAGTACATCTCAGGTGAGGGGCAGGGTTGAGAAGGCGGAACCTTCATGGACAACCTCAGCCGGTACGGGGATTGAACCTGCACTGTTGGCATCAACTCAGCCGTCCAGCCAACTGCGCTAAACCGGCCCTCACGGGATTGCCAGCGCAGTGACAATACCACCAGACCATTGCTGTTGCTTGCTTGAGACATATGGTTGCAATGGATTTGAAGAGAATCTAAATAAGTACCCGAGGGAGAATGGGGAGGGTTAGATGAAAGCGGGTGGGATGAGGCCTGTGCGGAGCACGAACACTAGCAAGGACCTTTTGGGCAGAATGGCCTGTCTGTGTGGTGTCAATATGATGTACGATGCTGCAAATATAATGTAACATCATTGGTTTCAGTGACATGGCAACACATATTAATCTTCGGTGACTGAATCTTTGCAAAGCTGTGACCTGACATGAATAGAATTCCGACCCAGACAATTTGTGAAAGAAACCTGGTGTTATTGAGAGGAAATCGCCTCGTGTTCCCAGACCATGATCAGGCTTTCTTTCCCTGTAAACTACAATTGTTTTCCTGTATTTCCTGGTCAGTCTTCTAATAAATTTTGTTGTGACCATGTACAAGTCAGAATGCACCTGGGCAAGAATAGAAACAATTGTACTGTTGAGAATATAAATCTAAGGTGATTGCACATGTTAATGCAGAAACCAGAACGGCAAAGTAGTGCGGTCTAGAACAGTTTCTAACTTAGTTTATCTTCCTGTGTCATGTTTGATTTTCTTCCTCTCTTGAATTTGGTTTCTTGTTTTCTCTTATGCGAGTCTGCCTTTTATTCCGCTGCATTTACAACCACCGCCTCTCTGTTGCCCGTTTTCCTTCTTGCGTTGGCTTCTTGTAGCGTTGATTTACCCGACAGGCTGTGACAAACTTGCAAACCCAACGTTTCTGCGCCTTGCCCATTTTTCATCGGGCCCGTTCTCCTCAGGATTCTTCAGCATCTCGTCCCCACCCTTCCATCCCCTCGTGGGGCTACCAGTGACGGGTGAGGTTGATTTTACACACCTTCCCACCTGGGCAAAAAGGACCAGGAGTGAGCTTGCGACCTAACACTGTTCTTTCCAACCTCCCTCCCCGGGACTTACCTGTAAGGGCAATGTCAGTCAGGTGAGTGGCACAACATTCGGGTTCTTGTGGGGATAGAACAGTTGCTGGTTGAACACACACAAAAATGCAAAGCCTAAATTCATCTCAGCCCCGGACCCCTCTTAGTTTGGGTTCACTCTTCCTCAACCATGTTGAGTTTGGACATGGTTTTGAAATTCTACTCCCCGTTAGTTATAAACATTTGTGGTTTTCTTACATGTGTTACGCAGAGGAAAATTTCACTCCCTGCGGCTTGCTTTTCTTCTTCCAATTTCTCTCTCGGTAGTTTATATTCCATTTCCTGGTCTCTCACGCTCTATGGTCTTCATTCTGACCTCTTGAGTTAAGTAGGCCGTAGTCCCAGCAGGCTGCTTTCCCCTCGACGCCGGAAATGCGCATCGCTAATCGGGCGGAGAATCGGGCGTCAGGCCAAAATCGAGGTTTGCGTCTGGTGCCTGTGGTGAATGTGATTCACACCGGATTATAACCTGTATATACATGTGCCTATATTGTAAGTGCAGTTGCACTACCTGACCACCAGGGGGAGTAGCTCTGGGAATGCTCGAGAATTGTACTGGGCTTCTCCCTTGGTTCCGCCCAGGACGCCTCCCCCTGGAGCTGCTGTATAAAGATCAGTGCCACATGGTCAGCCGGCCAGTTCACCGAAAGTTCAATGGCTAACCGGCTGGCTCTGTTGTGAGTATATTAAAACTGCTATTCTAATCCTACAAGCACGTGTCCGTAGAATTGTTGGTTCCAACAGTGCCGAATCGAACGCCATGCTCCGGTCCCTCGCTGGTAGCAATAAGGGGGGGGGGGGGGAATAAAGGAGTATTATATCATAATTCAACTTTTCCATGTTTAAGAAATATTTTTCCTTGTTGGTGAACCCAATTAGCAGTCCTGTGATTCTGTTCCTCCATATTTTATTTAAGAAATAAAACTTATGGGGCTGGATTCTCCGTCGGTGGGATCGTCCGCGTCACTGACAAAGCACTCACGCCCGCGGGTTTCCCCAAGGCGTGGGGATGCCGACAATCGGAATCCCCACTGGCCGGCTGGCGGGACGGAGGATCCTACAGCCGGCAGCGGCGCGCCGCACCAGAAGACGGGTGCGGCGGGCTGGAGAATCCCGCCCACGGTCTTTTGAGCCAGGGTTCCATTCTGTGATCTTTCCATCCAGTTATAACAACAACTGGGACCGTAACAACATGAACCTGTTAGCTTGCCTCTCTTTTGTCTATCACCTCCATCTGCTCCTTGCCGAACATGCATACCATCCTGGAATGCGACCACTTATCTACCATTTGACCCAAACAAGCACCCTCATCACAAGTTGTTACACCATGCGGGCGGCCAGTTTGAAACTAAGATGGATGGACATCGGTAAAAAAAAATTTGAATGTCTGGTTAGCTGGTTGGTTCCCTTCTGTTGCTGCTCACACTTGGAGTCCTGTTAAATAAAAAGATCTCTTGTAGATTGGGAACTTCTTCAAGTTTGGTAAGAATCAAGTGATCACAAGAGAGGCTCGGGATTAAAACCAAGGTGGTTCACAGAACATTTCAAGGATTACCCAGACTCTGATGACAAGAAGTGGCTTGCATAATTCTCAGTTTATTAAAGAACCTCTGAGCTGACTTTGGCACTGGTTGAGCATTAAGGGTATTTGGGAAATTAATTAAGGGTAACAACGCCAAGCATTAACATCAGCTCATTTATTCCCACAAATGTAGTAAAATAACTGGCAGTAAGTTAAGTCATGCCATTAATTGGAAGGAGCAATCAGGCAAATTATCAACTCAACAATTAGAAATGAGGCACTTGACCTTTTTCCAAGGTCACCGAATTTGACACTCCAGTCAAGAGCTTTATTGAATAGAAAGGAACAGTCAAGGACTTCACGTGCCATCTGTTCCTGACAGCTGGCATTGTCCAGCCTCGGAAAGGATTGCCGGCACAGTAAACAAAGTCTTATTGACAAAAGGGGGAAGCCAAACAACTGTAGGAAGCAGCCTAAAATAAGCTGCATGAGACGACAGCCCACTCGACCGAGAGAAAAGCGAGACCAGCTGACTAAAAAGATGTCTTCAGAAAAGAAGATGGACTCAAGCTTCAGGATGTGGATGAGGGGAAGAATCTACGTACACGGTCTTCAAATTCTGATGAGTGTACACATTTTCTGAAAGTTACGTTGTGTCATCTGAAGATTTGACTTTTTTTTTTACTGATTTAGTTTGTGGTAGTAAGTTCTCGGAGATGTGTAATAGTTTTCCTGGTGGCTCCTGCTGTGCACACATCGGGACTCGTCGATAACGTTCAGGCAGGCTCAGTTTTAATTCCGGTTTCAATTTGTTGATCTCTGCTAGGTGAGTAGTTAGATCAGAGTGTGGTTACCTGTGCTGGGAACATTGAACGGTGTCCTCATCGAATGCTACCACTTACATTGCAGGAAAAGTGCACATGTGGACATTGGAGCGGACTGGCTCGTCTGCAATGCCTGCATAGAAAATTGGCATGTCCACGCTCATTGTTTAAGCTGACACATGAAGATTGCTCACCTTGGTGAAGTTTTGGAGGATTTCCGTGACCTGTAAAGCTGCACCTTGGCAAAAATTACCCTTTTTGTCAGGGGAGAAAAAGAAAGAACATTTGAAATCAAACTAGAGATGTATAACAAATGATCAATAAAGATAACTGTGATGGTATGTAGCATGAGTTGGCTATGACAGACTGGGAAACATTACAGAAAGGAAGGGCAGTGGACAGGCAGTGACAGCGTTTCAAGGAACGAATAGGTGAACTCCAAAAGTTGTTTATTCTTATTTGGTGCAAGAGTAAAAAGGGAACTGTGGCCAAACCATAGCTTACAAGGGAAATTAGAGAGAGTATTAGATTCAAAGAAAAGGCATATGAATTAGCAAGAAACAGCAACAGACCAGAGGATTGGGAACAGTTTCAAATTCAGCAAAGGTGGACCAAAGGATTCATTAAGAAGGGGATTAAGAAAGTGGCAGGGTGCCGCAGTGGGTTAACACATCGCCAGGGACCCGGATTCAATTCTGGCCCTGGGTGACTGCGTGGAGTCTGCACGTTCACCCCGTGTCTGCGTGGGCTTCCTCCGGGTGCTCCGGTTCCCTCCCACAGTCCAAAGATGTGCAGGTTAAGTGGATTGGCAATGCTAAAATGCCCCTTAGTGCAGGGTAAGTTACAGGGGTGGGGTGGATGGGGGAGTAAACCTGGTGGAGTGCTCTTTCAGAAGGTTGGTGCAGACTCGATGGGCCTCCTTCTGCACCCCGATTCTATGAGAATACAATTGAAAGTAAGCTAGCGGGGAACATAAAAACTGACTCTAAAAGTTTCTATAGGAATATAAAGAGAAAAACATGATAAAAACTAATCTAGGCCCCTTACAGTCAGAAATGGGCAATTCATAACGGGAAACAAAGCTATGGCTGAGGAACTAACTGCATTTCCAGAAAGGAAGACATGAATAATGTACCGGACGTTTGGAGAAACACAGGTTTCAGTGAGGAACTGAAGGAAATCAGTATTAGTAAAGAAATGGTTTTGGGGAAATTAATGGGATTGAAAGTGTATAAATCTCCAGGGGCGGATAAATGTCCAGGGGCGGATAATCTTAAGACCATAAGACATAGGAGCGGAAGTAAGGCCATTCGGCCCATCGAGTCCACTCCACCATTCAATCATGGTTGATTTCAACTCCATTTACCCGCTCTCTCCCCATAGCCCTTAATTCCTCGAGAAATCAAGAATTTATCAATTTCTGTCTTAAAGACCCTCAATGTCCCGGCCTCCACCGCCCTCTGTGGCAATGAATTCCACAGACCTACCACTCTCGGGCTGAAGAAATTTCTCCTCATCTCTGTTCTAAAGTGACTCCCTTTTATTCTAAGGCTGTGCCCCCGCGTCCTAGTCTCCCCTGCTAATGGAAACAACTTCCCTACGTCCATCCTATCCAAGCCATTCATTATCTTGTAAGTTTCTATTAGATCTCCCCTCAACCTCCTAAACTCCAATGAATATAATCCCACGATCCTCAGACGTTCATCGTATGTTAAGCCTACCATTCCTGGGATCATCCGTGTGAATCTCCGCTGGACCCGCTCCAGTGCCAGTATGTCCTTCCTGAGGTGTGGGGCCCAAAATTGCTCACAGTATTCTTCATCCCAAAATACTCAAGGAAGTGGACCTAGAAATAGCAGATCCATTGATGGTTATTTTCCAAAGTCGTTTGGACTCTGGAATGGTTTATCATGACTGGAAGGTAGCTAATATAACCCCGCTATTCAAAAAGGGAGGTAAAGAGAAAGCAGGGAACTATAGACCAGTGATCTTAACGCCTGTAGTAGGAAAATGGCTAAAGTCAATGATCAAGGATTTCATAGCACTGCATTTGAAAAGCAGTGGTATAATCAGACAGAGTCAGCATGGATTTACAGAAGGAAAATCTACTGGAGTTCTTCAAAGATGTAACTAGTAGAGTTGACCAGGGAGAACCGGTGGATGTGGTTTATTTAGACATTCAGAAGGCTTTCCACAAGGTCTCACATAGAAGATTACTATGTAAAGTTAAAGTGCATGGGATTGCGGGCAGTGTCCTGTGATGGATAGAAGCTGGTTAGCAGACAGGAAGCAAAAGGTTGGAATAAATGGGTCCTTTTCTGATTGTCAGGCAGTGAATATTGGGGTACTACAGGGATCTGTGCGAGGATCCCAACTGTTCACATTATATATTAATGATTTGGACAAGGGAACTAAAAGTATGATCTCCAAATTTGCAGATGATACAAAGTTGGGTGGGAGGGTGAGCTGTGAGGAGGATGCAGAGATGCTTCAGCGGGATTTGGACGGGCTGAATGAGTGGGCAGGTGCAGAATAATTTGTATAAATGTGAGGTTATCCACTTGGATAGCAAAAATGGGAAGACAGATTATTATTTTGATGGGTGTACATTGAGAGAGGTAATACTAGGTGAGACATTGATGTCCTCGTGCATCAGTTGATGAAAGTAAGCACGCAGCTACAGCAGGCAGTAAAGAAGGCAAATGGTATGTTGGCCTTCACGGCGAGAGGATTTGAGGATAGGAATAGAGATGTTTTACATCAATTGTATAGGGCATTGGTGAGGCCACACCTGGAGTATTGTGAGCAGTTTTGGTGTCCTTATCTGAGGAAGGATGTTCTTGCTATGGAGGGAGGGAGTGCAGCGAAGGTTTACCAGGCTGATTCCTGGGATGGCGGGACTGTCATATGAGGAGAGACTAAGTCGGTTTGGATCATATTCATTGGAGTTTAGAAGAGTGAGAGGGGATCTCATACAAACTTATAAAATTCTAACAGGATTAGACAGGGTAGATTCAGAAAGAATGTTCCCGATGGTGGGGGAGTCCAGAACTAGGGGGTCATAGTTTAAGGATAAAGGGGTAAACCTTTTAGGACTGAGGTGAGGAGAAATTTCTTCACCCAGAGAGTGGTGAATCTGTGGAATTCACTATCACAGAAAGTAGTTGAGGCCCAAACGTTGAGTAATTTCAAGAAGGAATTAGTTGAAGCTCTTGGGGCTAAAAGAATCAAGGGATCTAGGGGTGAAGGAGGGATCAGGGTATTGAACTTAATGATCAGCCATAATCATAATGAATGGTGGAACAGGCTCGAAGGGTTGAATGGCCTCCTCCTGCTTCTATTTTCTATGTATGTTTCAATATCAAAAAATATAAAATAAATAAATGATCCAATAAAATGTACCATGCTATGTGGTGTTATGTTAGAGTGTACTAACCAAAAACAATTCTCAATCCTTTGTGCCGAACCCATCTGTATTTGAAATTACTTCACCTATCTAGAGAAAGAATGGAAGAGGGTCCTGTTAAAATATCAGCTTCTCTCATGACCGCTGACCATCACCTTGCATCTCTGGTCACCAGGAGGTCAAGGGTGCCCTGCAGAGTCCGACCACATGCCACTATCTTCATCATTTCCGTCAAAGGCTACGGACCAAGTGGTGGACGATAGGTCGGTGCTTGATGTCTGGCGCTGGCACTATGTGCTGTGGAGCTCTATGACTAAATGGTTAAGGTAGCCGGGGACAAGGGGTTGAATAGATTGGTGCTAATGTTAGCCGGCTGATCCAACTGGTCTGTTGTCACCCAACTTCCACTCAGGGCAGAAATGTTTCCCAGTTGAACGTTGCCTGATCCTGTTGCCTGGCTGTGACAGTGGAATGGTTTGATCATTATCAGCTGGCTGATCTGCCACTCCGGCCATCTGCTGACCTCTCTGAGGCTCAGCACAGTGATGGCTGCAGCAGAAAGTCCACTCCTGGCCGTCTGGATTTACAATATCCAGGCAGCAGTGAGTGTAATTATTGACCTGTGCACTATGATAAAAATTACTCCCGTAATTTTATGATTTGGCTTTTCATGTCTCCTCCCTTCACAGGCCATATACAATGAATAAGGAGGGTCGACAGAGATGAGGAGGATTATTTTCTCTCAGGGGGTCGCATGCCTGTGCAACTCCCTTTCTCAATCTGCGGTGGAAGCAGAGGTTTTGAATATTTATCGCCAGTCTGATTCTTGATTAACAAGGAGGAGGGGGGAGAGCTTATTGGGGGTGGGCAGGAATGTGGTGTTGAATTTACTAAATCTTATTGTGTGGAGGAGCAGACGGGAGGGACTGAGTGGCGCACTCCGTATGTTCCAGTGTACCCTTTTGGCACTATCGCTTTACTTTTTTAATCTCCTGAGGTAAAGGACCACGGTCACCATGAAGATTCGCAATTCTCACAGAGTATCTCAACACAGGGCCAAGAGGGAGTTTAGAGGTCGTACGAAACTCGAACCAAGAGGCACTGACCTCTTCAACATTGATGCTTAAAACTGCTGCTTCATTGCAGTATTAATGTGAGCCTACTTGTGATAATAAAGATTATATAAAAATAAAATAACCAGCAAAAACCCAGAGTCCACCCCCAACTAGTCTATCCTGCGTTTTTCAAAGTTCTTCCCGATTCAGCTACCATTGCGTTCTACCCAATTAAAAATAGAAAGTGCTGGAAT
This sequence comes from Scyliorhinus canicula, assembly GCF_902713615.1. Lineage (NCBI taxonomy): Eukaryota > Metazoa > Chordata > Chondrichthyes > Carcharhiniformes > Scyliorhinidae > Scyliorhinus > Scyliorhinus canicula. Next base: position 138,997,884 of record NC_052160.1, read on the forward strand.
AACTCAGCAACCCAGGAATGTCCATGCAGAGAGAAAGAGTAAAACATTTCACATCTGTGGCCCTTCATCAGAAAGTGACCAATGTGGTTTTGCAAGCGCGTAGCACAGCAGGCAACACCCGCTCGGCTGGCTTCTTACACGGCTGCAAGAGGAAGAATCGCGTCTCACAGCTCTGGTTAATATTATCTCGAACCCACTTTGACCCACTGGACAGACAACAGGTTGTGAATAATCCGGAGGTTGAATTCTGCCGCTGAGCTGGATTAGAGATTTATTTTTTTTAAATTTCACTGACTGTTTTATTTAATAAGTACAAGAAACATTGTGCTTGTGTAAGCACATTGTTAACAAGGGGATTATGGTAAAACCAGCTTGTTGCTGTTGTTGCCAGTTACAGTAAAAAGGCTTTTTAGGAAACAGCTGCGGTGTCTTTCCTGTGTGCTGCTCTCACTTCATTTATCATCAGAATTCAGCCCCCCAAAATCATCACGGGTTGGATTCTCTGCACCCTGACGCTGAAATCGCGTTCAGCAACAGGGCGGAGAATCCCGTTTCCCGTATGAAACCGGGACCGACGCTGCGTCCGCGATTCTCTGCCTCCCTCGAAAAGCGACGTACTCGGGGAGCACGCTGCGCTGAGTATCCGCCACCTCAGGCCATTGGGTGAGGCCCGCTCCGCTATTCTCCGTCCCCGACCGTCCAAATTCCCGACGCCGCGTTCCTAATGTGGTCCTGCTGTTCGGGATACTCGCGAGGCGGCTGCAGGCTCAGTCCGCGGCAGCCACAGTCGGGGGTGGGCCGATCAGAGGGCGGGGGGGGGGGGGGGGGGGGGGGGGGGGCCTCATTCGGGACTGTGTTTTTTTGTGCGGGCGGTCCGGGTTGGGCAAGCGGTCGATCGGTGGCACTATTTCGGGGGGATCCAAGCCCGCCGGCTGAGTCCGCCATGAAGCACGGCCCAGCCGCTGGAGGCCTCTGCCATGCGCATGCTCGGCCTCTGACCCGGAAGTCAAGGGGGGCCGTATTGGCAGCTGGAGTTGCGAGCTCTACCACGGCTGCCTGCGAGCCCCCTGCAAGGCTGTAAACCTGTGGCCTTTTGACGCCAGTTTTCCTGGCATGAGTTTTCACAACGGCATGAGGAAATAATCCCGAAAGCGGAGAATCCAGCTCCAGATCTCTTCCATTTTATCGATTTAAGGAAAACTCACGGTAGCACAATGGTTAGCACTGTTACTTCACAGCGGTAGGGTCCCAGGTTTGATTCCTGGCTTGGGTCACTGTCTGTGCGGAGTCTGCACTTTCTCCCCGTGTCTGCGTGGGTTTCCTCCGGGTGCTCCGGTTTCCTCCCACAAGTCCCGAAAGACGTGCTGTTAGGTGAATTGGACATTCTGAATTCTCCCTCTGTGACCCGAACAGGCACCGGAATGTGGCGACTAGGGGCTTTTCACAGTAACTTCATTGCAGTGTTAATATAAGCCTACGTGGGACACTAATAAAGATTATTATGATAACAAATTTTGTTTTGATTGTTTGTATAAGTTTAATGTGCCCGATTCTGTTTTTTTTTTCCAATTAAGGGGCAATTTAGTGTGGCCAATCCACCTACCCTACATATTTTTGGGTTGTGGGGGGGGGGGGGGGGGGGGGGGGGGGGGTGAGACCCATGCAGACACTGGGAGAATGCGCTAACTTCAATTACATAATAAATATCTGAGGTACCAAAAATATGCTTCAGCCATTGGCTGAATCTTCCTTTCTCTGGGGGGGGGAAAAGCAGCGGGAGCCCCACGCTGACCCCGAGGAAGAAGGCCTGGCTTAGAACATTAGAACATACAGTGCAGAAGGAGGCCATTTGGCCCATCAAGTCTGCAGCAGCCCACTTAAGCCCTCACTTCCATCCTATCCCTGTAACCCAATAACCCCATCTAACCTTTTTGGACACTAAGGGCAATTTATCTTGGCCAATCCACCTAACCTGCACGTCTTTGGACTGTGGGAGGAAACTGGAGCACCCGGAGGAAACCCACGCAGACATGGGGAGAACGTGCAGACTCCGCACAGACAGTGATCCAGCGGGGAATTGAACCTGGGACCCTGGAACTGTAAAGCCACAGTGCTATCCACTTGTGCTACGGTGCTGCCTTAGAAATGCATTGTGGTGTTCTTTGTGCTTCTTATACTCAGGATGGATCTCGTAGTGTTCACAAAGAGCATACAAGCTAAGTTCAACAACAAAGCTAACATTTATTACACTACTTCATATACAGCTTGGCCACTGACTCCTATAGCAAGAAAAAATCTATTAAACTACAATCTACACTGTACTAATTCTTGTCTAATGCACTCTGTCTTAAACTGTACTCTGCTCTCTCCTACACCCTCTCCCACTCTCTCCTACATACTCTCCCACTCTCTCCTACACTCTCCCACTCTCTCCCACTCTCTCCTACACTCTCCCACTCTCTCCTACACTCTCTCCCACTCTCTCCTACATACTCTCCCACTCTCTCCTACACTCTCCCACTCTCTCCCACTCTCTCCTACACTCTCCCACTCTCTCCTACACTCTCTCCCACTCTCTCCTACACTCTCCCACTCTCCCACTCTCTCCTACTCTCTCGCCCACTCTCTCCTACATACTCTCCCACTCTCTCCTACACTCTCTCCCACTCTCTCCCACTCTCTCCTACACTCTCGCCCACTCTCTCCCACACTCTCCTACACTCTTGTCCACTCTCTCCTCCACTCTCCCAGATGCCTGAGAGTCAGTCCTTTTTATAGAACTGTTCCCAGCTCCATTTAGTGGTCAATTATGCTATTACATTAACCCTTTATATACTAGACATTCTACATAAGGTCCCATATGATGGCCTTTCCTTTACTGTCACAGGCTGAAAGACCTGGAACTCCCTCCCTAACAGCGCCACGGGTGTACCTACATCAGATGGATTGCAGTGCGGATCAAGAAGATGCTTCACCGCAGCCTTCTCGAGGACGATTCAAGATCAACAACAAAAGCTGGCTACACCAGTCAGGGTCACATCCTGGGGAAAGATTTGGGAAAAAGTTCTGTGAAAGATCCAGGGGAAATTCCAAGTGACGCCTTTATCCCACATAGCTGAGTTGAATTTGAATTCAAGCAGGAGGTGATGAGAATGCTGAAGAATAAAATATTTTCTTCTGTTTTTTACATCCACTAAAGTACTCAAGGGGTAAGTCGACAAAATTATGAGGGGCACAGACAGAGAGGATAGTCAGAGGCTTTTCCCCCAGGGTAGAGGGGTCAATTACTAAGGGGCATAGATTTAAGGTGCGAGGGGCAAGGTTTAGAGGAGATGTACGAGGCAAGTTATTTACACAGAGGGTAGTGGGTGCCTGGAACTCGCTGCCGAAGGAGGTGGTGGAAGCAGGGACGATAGTGACGTTTAAGGGGCATCTTGACAAATACATGAATAGGATGGGAATAGAGGGATACGGACCCAGGAAGTGTAGAAGATTTTAGTTTAGTCGGGCAGCATGGTCGGCACAGGCTTGGAGGACCGAAGGGCCTGTTCCTGTGCTGTACTTTTCTTTGCTCTTTGTTGTTTATGAGCTGACTATGAAGTGAAGATTCTTCCTCTGAGAAACTATCTGGACCTCAGCCTCAGAGGAAAACCTCTCCATGCACCTCCCACCCCACGGATATAATTTACTGAAATTCTCACTGGGTAAAACTGCCAATTTAATGGCAAACTACAGAAGGCGGACTCCTGGCCACGTACTACTAGAAACATACGAGCAAGGAGTAGGAGGAGGCCATTCAGCCCATTGAGCCCACTCTGCCATTTAATAAGATCATGGCAGACCTGATAGAAACCTCAAATCTGCGTCCCTCCCACCCCAATAACCTATCACCCCCCCCCTTGTTTCCCAAGAATCTGTCCATCAAAGGTATTCAAAGACCCTGCTTCCTCCACCCTCTGAGTGCAAACATTTTGCCTAATCGCCATTTAAAACGAGCCCTTATTTTTAAATAGGGATCCTTAGTTCTAGATTCTTCCACAAGAGGAAACGTCCTCTCCAGATCCACCCTGTCAGTTAAGGACCTTCCTAAATATATCTTTCCTCCGTCTCTTTCAGCAGGAGGGGAAAACACATTCCTGTTGTTAGTTTAGGGTTGATTCCGAGGTTGAAAGGACTCACCTGGACTCTTCTGTGGCCACTAAGTTGGAGACGAGGGTGAAAGTGGAGCTCCTGTTGGTTTTGCTAACTATCGGGAGAAGGGTAATCTCCTACCACACTACCAGAATAACGTTTGCACTGATTTCGAAATGCCGCTGTACAGGAAACTCAAAGATTGGACGCAGTATGCAGAGAGTATGCAATACTTTATCAGGGCTAATGCTTTAAACAATGGCCAGTGTCAGACAGTAATGCTCTTGGCTGCCTGTGGAGCCCCCAGCTTCAGCGTGATAAACAGCCTCACGTATTCCGCAGCATGAGACTCCCATGACCGTTAAAGAGTTGGGAGCACTCGTGGCCGACTATTGCGACGCCAAGCTGTGGGTCACCGTGCAACGTTACCGGTTTAACACGGCTGAGAATCCCAGGGGAGTCTGTTACAGAGTTCATAGCGCATTTGGGGAAATTAGCTGAATTTTGTGACTGTGGCCCTTCCGCTGCCAAGATGCTACGGGACCGTTTGGTTTGTGGCGTCAATAACATGGCGAACCAATCGAGGCCACTGGCCGAACAATCATTAGACCTGAAGAAGGCCGCAGAAATCTCCATCTGAAGAGGGAATGGAGAAAAGGGAGTGCGGAACGGCACGGGAAGGAAGTGAACAGAGTAGGGCTGTACTCCTTTCCAGCGTTCAGCGCCCCCCCCCCCCCCCCCCCCCCCAGGATCCCCGCCTTGGGGCGAACACCACTGAGGCCAGGGCCACAGATCTAGGACCACACTGACTAGGCCAGATCTGCCGCCCCCTGTGTCTGTAGAGGGAGACAATATGGGGCGTGTGGTAGGCGTCAACCCAGAGCCCGCACCTTTCACTTGGAACAGCCTGATGACGGACGCATGCAGCTGAACTACGTTGCCGCACCCAAAGTCACCCCCATTTGGATCACCGTTCAAGTAAGCAGTCACCCTCTCATAATGGAATTGGACACAGGAACTGCAGTCTCGGTCATAGATAAACAAACCTATGAAAAAATTCAGTCAGGTGTACAACAATTGACTTTACGAGATACACAGGCGCAAGATTGGCCACCTACACAGGCTACCCCGATGACCCCGGTGATTTACGGGCAGCAATCTGTAAGACTGATGTTAATTTTGGTAAAAGGACAAGGCCTGGTCTGTTAGATCGCGATTGGCTGCATCCCTTTCACCTTTCGATGAATGCTGGAGACCTCTACACCATGTTGGGGAAATACCCGGATGTTTTCCATACCAGGCTGGGGAAAATCAGGGGAGCCTGGCCGACCCACTAAGCGATACTGGTGCGTTGAGGCAGACCTCAGCCGACTAGAGGGACTCAAAATCATTCAGCCGGTAAAATTTGCCGATTGGGTAGCACCTGTAGTACCCGTCCTCAAACTGGATAAGGCTGTTCGACTTTGCGGCGACTATAAATTGACGGTAAATAGGTCCTCTTAATTGGATAACCACATAGAGGATATGCATGTGAAACTGGCTGGTGGTTATTCATTTGCAAAGCTTGACATGAGTCATGTCTATCTTCAGCTGGAGTTAGTCGCTGAGTCCAGACAATACGTGACCAGAAATACCCACAGGGGCCATGATGAATCCACGAGATTGCCCTTCGATGTATCATCGGCCTGTACCATCATTCAGCGCATCGTGGAAAACATTCTGTGGGGTTTGACATGTGCAGCGGTTTATTTGGATGACGTGTTGGTCACGGGGACTACGGAGCGAGAACATTTGAGCAACTTGGACGAGATGCTCCGCCGCTTTTCAGAGTCGGGCATCCGTCTAAAAAGAGAGAAGCATATTTTTCTCGACAGGGAGGCCATTTTCTTTGGGTACCGCGTAGACCGGGATGGACTGCACCTGGTAGGAGAGAGGGTGCGAGCCATCCACCAGGCCCCCAGGTTGGAGAATAGGACCGAGCTGTGCTCGTATCTGGGCTTGTGAATAATTATGGAAAATTCCTCCCTGGACTCGCTATCCTGCCTGCCCCCCCCCCCCCCCCCTCAACCCCCGTCCCCCAGCCATGTGCGTGGAGAGCGCCACAGGAAGAGACGGTTACTCAAGTCAAGGCGAAAGTGACTTAATCCGGCCTACTGTTGGACTACGGTCACGCAAAACCAGTGGTCATCACGTGCGGTGCCTCAGTGTTCAGCTTTGGGGTTGTTTTGTCACATCACATGGAGAATGCAGCCGATCGCATTTGCCTCCAGGACACTGGCTGTGGAGGTGAGGAACAATGCCCCAATCGAGAAGGAAGGATTGGCCGTAGGTTTCGCAGTCAAAACGCTCCATCAGCACCTCTATGGGCATCGCTTCACAATACTGACGGACCACAAGCCATTGTTGAGACTCTTCAAGGAGGTTAAGGCTGACCCGCCCATCGCGTCCACCCATGTCCAGAGATGGGCCCTTCTGTTGTTACGCGTTTGAGCACTGACCGGGTGCGCAGATTGCGAAGGCAGATGCACGGAGTGGAATTCCACTGCAGACACGACCCCCGACCCCCCCCCCCCGCTTCTGACTCAACCTCCGACCCCCCCCTTACCAACACGATCCACGACCACCCCCGCTTCTGACTCAACCCCCGACGCCCCCCGCTGCCAACACGATCCCAGACCCCCCCCCGCTTCCAACGCAACCCCCGACCCCCCCCCCACCAACACGATCCCCGAACCCCCCCCGCTTCTGACTCAACCTCCGACCCCCCCTTACCAACACGATCCACAACACCCCCCCCCCCCCGCTTCCAACGCAACCCCCGACCCCCCACCCTTACCAACACGATCCCCAACCCCCCCCCAGAGCTGACCAACTTCTAGCCGCGGTGAACTTCATGCATGTGTTGTCGGTCACGGCCGCCCAAATATGTGAGTGGACACAAACCGATCCTTCACTATCCAAGGTCCGCCATATCGTGCCCAGACGGTTAAAGACTTTTTCGACAAAAATATCTGAGTTTAGTGTGGAAGACGACATCTTTTACGGGGAACTCGCCTCGTGGTCCCGCACAAGGGACAGGACTTTATATTGCGAGACCTGCACAACCGGCACCCAGACTTATCAAAAATTAAAATGTTCACCCGGAGCTACGTCTAGTGGTCAGGCCTGGACGTGGAGATGGAGTGGTTGGCTCAGCAGTCAGGCGTTTGCCAGGAGCAGCAGAAGCTCCCGCTCCTTCACCCATGGGAATGGCTGGGCCGGCCTGGGTGCGGCTTCATGCCGACTTTGCCGGTCCTTCCTGGGGCACCGTGTTCCTGTTTTTTTGGATGCCCATTCCAAGCGGCCAGAGGCCACAGGATGCTGTCCACTACTGCGAAGGCAACGATTGAAAGACTGCCACTTCCGTTCAGTACACACACTATCCCGGAGGAGTTGGTCACCGACACGACACGCCTTTTACCAGCAAAGCGTTCAGCAGTTTAATTGAGGCAAATGGGGTGCGGCACACCTGCAGCCGGCTTTGATTGGGCCTGCCGAAAGGGCTGTGCAGATGTTTAAAAGAGGCTCGAAGAAGCAGAACTCGGGGGTCCCTCGACACACGACCGGCCAGATTTTTATTCCGTTACCGTACCACCCCACGTGCCGTGACCCGCGTAGCGCCGGCTGAGCTGTTAATGGGCCAAAGACTCTGGACCCTCCTCTGCACCCCGTTCCCAAATATTGGCGGGAAAGTACGCCGCCGTCAGGAGCAGCAGGGGCATTGCCCAGGCAGGCAGAAGCGGACAGTTCAGAACAGGTGACGCAGTTTATATTCAAAGCTCTGGAGAGGTGGTAAGCGGGTCACAGGAACGGTAGTTCGACAAACAGGACACGTTTCTGACCATACCCCTGCTCAAGACCGATTGATGAAGAAGCACGCAGACGGCCTCAGACGCAGGAGACTGGTTCAACGGCAAGTCCCTCCGGAGGCGCCAAATTCAAGTCAGACAGCCACGGCACCAGTGAATCCAAGGGCGTTGCCCCCCTAGGGGACCCGACGCAGAGATGCGGGAGGTTGAGGACTCTGAGTCCGATATGGAGACACAGGCATTGGACATTCATGACAGTGAAACAGCCGGAGAGTAACCACCAGGAGTGGGCCCTCACACAAAGGCCGGCCCAGATGTGAGCTGAAAATGTGCCGTCCCCCCGGGACCAGATGTGTACTGCGTATATAGTTTACTTGAAATGAAAATCGCTTATTGTCACGAGTAGGCTTCAAATGAAGTTACTGTGAAAAGCCCCTAGTCTCCACATTCCGGCGCCTGTTCGGGGAGGCTGTTACGGGAATCGAACCGTGCTGCTGGCCCGCTTGGTAAACCAACGATTTAGCCCAGTGTGCTAAACAGCCCCTTTGCACTAAAACAGCCTTCTTTGCGTCTCTTGTTTGGACTCCCTTGTGGCTACTAAACACAAAATGTTGAGGGGCCGAGATGAGGTAGACGGGAAAGACCTTTTCCTCAGCTGAGGGGTCAATTACCAGGGGCATGGCTTTAAGGTGATCGGGAGAAGGATCAGAGGGGACATGAGGGAAAAGATTTTCACCCGGTGGATGGTGGGTGTCAGGAATTAGAGCAGCCTCACCCACCGGATAAACCCCTCCCCAAACCCAAACCTCTCCAACACCTCCCAGAAATACTCCCACTCAACCCTATCGAAGGCCTTCTCCGCATCTAATGCCACCACTATCTCCGCCTCACCTTCCACAGCCGGCATCATAATAACGTTGAGGAGCCTTCGCACGTTTGTATTCAGCTGCGTTCCCTTCACAAACCCCGTCTGGTCCTGATGAATGACCCCGGGCACGCAATCCTCTATTCTAGTGGCCAGGATCTTTGCCAGCAGCTTAGCATCGGCGTTCAGCAGCGAAATCGGCCTATATGATCCACACTGCAGAGGGTCCTTGTCCCACTTCAGGATCAAGGAAATCAGCGCCCGTGACATAGTTGGGGGCAAAGCCCCCCCCCCTCCCTTGCCTCGTTAAAGGTCCGGACCAACAGGGGGCCCAACAGGTCCAAATACCTTTTATAAAATTCCGCCGGAAACCCATCCGGCCCCGGCGCCTTCCCCGACTGCATGCTCCCTATCCCTTTGACCACCTCCTGCAGCTCGATCGGCGCCCCTAGTCCCTCCACCTGCTCCTTCTCCACCCTCGGGAATCGCAGCTTGTCCAAGAAGCGCCCCATTCCACCCCCCTCCACCGGGGCCTCCGACCTGTACAGTTCCCCATAGAAGTCTCTGAAGACCCCATTAACATCTACTCCCCTCCGCACCACCTTCCCAGCCCTATCCGTCACTCCCCCAATCTCTCTGGCCGCGTCCCACTTTCGGAGCAGGTGTGCCAGCATCCTGCTCGCCTTCTCCCCATACTCATACACCGCCCCCTGTGCTTTCCTCCACTGAGCTTCCGCCTTTCTGGTCGTCAGTAGGTCAAATCTGGCCTGAAGGCTACGCCTCTCCCCCAGCAATCCCTCCTCTGGGGCCTCCGCATATCTCCTATCCAACTGCACCATCTCCCCTATCAGTCTCTCCCTCTCCCTCTGCTCCCCCCTCTCCCTATGGGTTCGAATGGAGATCAATGCCCCCCTCATCACCGCCTTCAATGCCTCCCAGACCGTCCCCACTTGGACCTCCCCGTTGTCATGGCCTCAAGGTACCTCTTGTTACACCCCCGAATCCTCTCGGCCACCTCCTCCTCTGCCAGCAGCCCCACCTCCATGCGCCAGAGCGGGCGCTGGTCCCTCTCCTCCCACAGCCCGAGGTCCATCCAGTGCGGGGCATGATCTGAAATGGCAATGGCAGAGTATTCAGCATCCTCCACCCTCGACACCAACCCCCTGCTCAGGACAAAAAAAAATCAATCCTCGAGTAGGCCTTATGTACGTTGGAGAAAAACGAGTATTCCCTGGCCCTTGGCCTCGCAAACCTCCAGGGGTCCACCCCCCCATCTGGTCCATAAATCCCCTCAGCACCTTAGCCGCCGCCGGCCTCCTACCCGTCCAGGACTTGGATCGATCCAATGGGGGATCCAGTACCGTGTTGAAGTCCCCCCCCATGATCAGGCCCCCCACCTCCAGGTCCGGAATGCGGCCCAACATACGCTGCATAAACCCCGCATCGTCCCAATTTGGGGCATAAACATTCACCAACACCACCCGCTCCCCCTGCAGCTTGCCGCTCACCATCACATATCTCCCGCCACTGTCAGCCACCACATTTAACGCCTCGAACGACACCTTCTTCCCCACCAGGATCACCACCCCCTTCCTCTTCTCATCCAGCCCTGAGTGGAATACTTGGCCCACCCATCCCTTCCTCAGCCGAACCTGGTCCACCACTCTCAGGTGTGTCTCCTGGAGCATGGCCACTTCAGTCCCTTCAGGTGCGCAAATACCCGGGTCCGTTTGGCCGGCCCATTCAGCCCCCTCACATTCCAGGTTATCAGCCGGATCCGAGGGCTCCCTGCCCCCTTCCCCTGCCGATTAGCCATACCCCATCCCTTGCCCACCCCCGGCCAGCGTCCCCCGCTCTGCCAGCTTCCCACGGCGGCAACTCCCCCCCTCCAGCACCCCCTGCGCCTCCAGCTCCTTCCTGACCATTTCAGCAGCAACCCGGTACCCCCCCCCCACCTCCTCCCCCCCCCCCCCCCCCCCCCCCCCAGGCTAGGACCCCTCCTAGCCGTGCCCCTCCCGCCACAGCACTCCCGTGAGCCAGCTAACTTCTGCTGACCCCGGCGACTCCCGCCCTACCTTCGGCTCCTCCCAACGTGGGACTGCTACTCCTCCATTGTGCCCGTTAACGGGTCCACCCTCCCCCCGCTCTTGCGCGGGAAAAGAAAACAGCCAGCAACGACCCGCGCTTCTCAGCCCAGGCCCCGCCCCCACCATCTCACAGCGCGGGAAACCCGCAGAAAGCCCGCGCTTTCGCCCTGCCGGGCCCCGCCTCCTCCAGGGCCACTCCCATTGTCAGTCCCCCCCCCCCACCAGCTCCCCGAACTCCCCGTTTACCCCCCTGCTCGAACCCGTCCACCCAATCCCTGCTTGAAAACCCCTATAGAAAAAACAGTACGACAACACCCCACCCACACTAAGGCCAACCCACTTCTTACACTAAACCAAGCAAGTGCAAATACAGTATTATACAACATCCCCCATCTTAGACCCTCAGTTTGAGTCCAATTTCTCGGCCTGCACAAAGGCCCACGCCTCCTCCGGGGACTCAAAATAATGGTGCCGATCCTTATAGGTGACCCACAGACGCGCCGGCTGCAACATGCCGAACGTCACACTCCGTCTGTGGAGCACCGCCTTCGTCCGGTTAAACCCGGCCCTCCGCCTCGCCACCTCCGCACTCCAGTCCTGGAAGATCCGCACCTCCGTGTTCTCCCACTTGCTGCTCCGCTCCTTCTTGGCCCACCGGAGCACACACTCACGATCCACGAACCGATGAAACCTCACCAACACCGCCCGCGGCGGCTCGTTCGGCTTGGGCCTCCTAGCCAGAATTCTGTGGGCCTCCTCCAACTCCAGGGGCCCCTTGTGGTGAGATAACCACTGTAGTTATGTGTACTGCAGTAGGGGGATGTATGCCTGTACCTGTAATACAGGTTCCTCTGGTCAGCCCCTGCCGGCTAGCTCCGCCCACAGGGAGCTTGTGTATAAATATGTATGAGAGCTGCTCAGACCCTCAGTCTACAGTTGCGGATGGAGGGACAACATCGTACAGCAATAAAGCCTCTATTGTACTAGTCTCTCGGCTTCGAGTATAATTGTTAGCGCCACAATTTATTGCTGTACGATTTCCCAGTCACCATGGACATCAGAATCAAGTCTGCAGCTGGATCCACATTCGCCTCACGCCAGAAAAGACTTTGATCACTGGCTCGCAGTCTTCGAGGCCTACATCTCTTCAGCACACCCTCCCCCGACGGAGGCTCAGAAAAAGCAACTCCTGTACTCCAGACTTAGCTCCAGCGTCTTTCCGCTCATTCGAGATGCTACCGACTACACCGCAGCTATGGAACTGCTCAAGGAGAATTATGCACCATCGGCGAACACCCTGTTTGCGAGGCATCAACTTTCTACTCGCGTCCAGCAGCCGGGTGAGTCGATTGAGGACTTCTGGAGGGCCCTTATACCTCTGGTACGAGACTGCGACTGCCGGGCCCTCACAGCCACGGAACATTCTGACTTACTCATGCGCGATGCCTTTGTTACAGGCATTGCATCGGACACCATCCGGCAGCGACTGCTGGAAGGGGTCGCCCCCGACCTCGCGGCCGCAAAGGCCCTGGCGCTCTCCATGACGGCCGCCTCCCGTAGTGCGCAAACTTACTCCGCTAGCCACTCGGCCCACCCGTCCTACCCCTCGTGGACCCCGCAAACGGCTCCCCAGGCCCATCCGTCCCACCCCTCGTGGACCCCGCAAACGGCCCCCCCAGCAGCCGCCCCCGCGCACTATGCCTGCGCTGCCCGCCGCACCGCACCCCCTGGGGGTCCCCACTGTTACTTCTGCGGCCAACAGAAGCACCCTCGCCAACGCTGCCCGGCCCGCACAGCGACCTGCAAAGCTTGTGGAAAGAAAGGCCACTTTGCAGCGGTGTGTCAGTCCCGGACGGTCGCCGCTATCGCACCGCAGGTCCCCTCGCCTCAGCCGCTCCCTCAATGGGCCCCGCCGTCCGCTTCCCCCGACCCCACGTGCAATCAGTGGGCGCCGCCATCTTTTGCCACCCCCGCCACGTGCGCCCCATGGGCGCCGCCATCTTCATCCACCACAGCCATGTGCGTTCCATGGGCGCCGCCATTTTGTCCCGACCCCATAACGTGCGCTCCATGGACGCCGCCATTTTACCCACAGGTACTGCGGATGCCGCCATCTCGTCTCCAGGGGCCGCCATCACGGGACACGGGTCGCTACCGCTCCTCGTCGGACTCATCTGACTCAACCGCCGACCAACTACTGCTCGCCTCCATTACGCTCGACCAGTCCCGTCCTCGCAACCTGGCACCCTCTTCCACATCGGTGCTGGTCAACGGCCATGTGACCTCCTGCCTCATCGACTCCGGGAGCACCGAGAGCTTCGTCCACCCGGACACGGTAAGGCGCTATTCCCTTGCGATCCATCCCGCTGACCGGCAGATCTCCCTTGCCTCCGGTTCCCACTCTGTCCCGATCCGGGGTTTCTGCCTGGTTAAACTCACTGTACAGGGTGTGGAATTCGACCGTTTCCGTCTGTACATTCTCCCCGACCTCTGCACTTCACTCCTACTAGGCCTGGATTTCCAGTGCAATCTCCAGAGCCTCACCCTCAAATTCGGTGGACCCCTACCTCCCCTCACCGTTTGCGGCCTCGCGACCCTCAAGGTCGAGCCCCCCTCCCTCTTTGCCAATCTGACTGTGGACTGCAAGCCCGTCGCCACCAGGAGCAGACGGTACAGCACCCAGGACAAGGCCTTCATCAGGTCCGAAGTCCAGCGGCTGCTTCGGGAGGGTATCATCGAGGCCAGCAACAGCCCTTGGAGAGCCCAGGTGGTAGTGGTTAAGACCGGGGAGAAGCACAGGATGGTCGTGGACTACAGCCAGACCATCAACCGGTACACGCAGCTCGACGCGTACCTCCTCCCCCGCATTTCTGATATGGTCAATCAGATTGCACAGTACCGGGTCTTCTCTACTATTGACCTGAAATCCGCCTACCACCAGCTCCCCATCCGTAAATCGGACCGTCCCTACACTGCCTTTGAGGCGGACGGTCGTCTGTACCAATTTCTGAGGGTTCCCTTCGGCGTCACGAATGGGGTCTCGGTCTTTCAGCGAGAAATGGACCGAATGGTTGACCGGTACGAATTGCAGGCCACCTTCCCGTACCTCGACAATGTCACCATCTGCGGCCATGACCAGCAGGACCATGATGCCAACCTTTATAAATTCCTCCACACCGCATCTCTCCTTAATCTCACGTACAACAAGGAGAAATGCGTGTTCCGCACAGACCGCTTAGCCATCCTTGGCTACGTAGTCCAAAACGGACTACTGGGGCCCGACCCCGACCGCATGCGCCCCCTCATGGAGCTCCCCCTCCCCCACTGCCCCAAGGCCCTCAAACGCTGCCTTGGGTTCTTCTCCTATTACGCCCAGTGGGTCCCGCAATACGCAGACAAGGCCCGGCCACTTATCCAGTCCACACATTTTCCCCTCTCGGCCGAGGCACAACAGGCCTTCGCCTGCATTCGATCTGACATAGCCAGGGCGGGGATGCACGCCGTAGACGAGACTCTGCCTTTCCAAGTAGAGAGCGACGCTTCAGATGTCGCCCTTGCCGCCACGCTGAATCAGGCCGGCAGACCCGTGGCATTCTTTTCACGCACCCTCCACGCCTCCGAAATTCGGCATTCCTCTGTCGAAAAGGAAGCCCAGGCAATTGTTGAAGCGGTGCGGCACTGGAGGCATTACCTGGCCGGCAGGAGATTCACTCTCCTCACTGACCAATGGTCGGTAGCCTTCATGTTCAACAACACGCAGCGGGGCAAGATCAAGAATGACAAAATCTTGTGGTGGAGAATCGAGCTCTCCACCTTTAACTACGAGATCTTGTATCGCCCCGGCAAGCTCAACGAGCCCCCAGACGCCCTCTCCCGAGGTACATGTGCCAGTGCACAAGTGAACCAGCTCCGTGCCTTGCACGACAGCCTTTGCCATCCGGGGGTCACCCGCTTGTACCATCTGATCAAAGCCCGCAATCTGCCCTACTCCGTCGAGGAAGTACGGACAGTCACCAGAGACTGCCAGATCTGTGCGGAGTGCAAGCTGCACTTCTACCGGCCAGATCGCGCGCGCCTGGTGAAAGCATCCCGCCCCTTTGAACGCCTCAGCGTGGACTTCAAAGGGCCCCTTCCCTCTACCGACCGCAACACCTACATCCTTAGTGTGGTCGATGAATTTTCTAGGTTCCCCTTTGCCATCCCATGCCCAGATATGACGTCTGCCACCGTCATCAAGGCCCTGGATTCCATTTTCGCCCTGTTCGGTTTCCCCGACTATATCCACAGTGACAGGGGATCCTCATTCATGAGCGATGAGCTGCGTCAGTTCCTGCTCAGCAGAGGTATCGCCTCCAGCAGGACGACCAGCTACAACCCCCGGGGAAACGGGCAGGTAGAGAGGGAGAATGGGACGGTATGGAGGGCCGTCCAGCTGGCCCTACGGTCCAGGAACCTCCCAGCCGCTCGCTGGCAGCAGGTCCTCCCTGACGCGCTCCATTCCATTCGGTCGCTACTGTGCACCGCAACTAACAGTACACCCCATGAACGCGTTTTTGCCTTCCCTAGGAAGTCCACAACCGGAGTGTCGCTCCCGACTTGGCTCACGACTCCGGGCCCAGTCCTTCTCCGTAGGCATGTACGGCACCACAAGGCGGAACCCCTGGTGGACAAAGTACGCCTTCTCCACGCCAACCCTCAGTATGCCTACGTGAAGTTCCCCGACGGCCGCCAGGACACAGTCTGGCTCCGGGACCTGGCTCCCTCAGGTGCCGATCCCATGCCCACACCCCTTCCTGCGCCAACCCCAGCGCCCCCCTATTCGTCCCCATCAGGTCCATCCCTCATCCCCCTGCCCACCCTGGAGGACATGGAAGATTTCGGCTTGCTCTCGGAGTCATCCCGCCAGCAGCCAGCACCAACACCGCCAACACCTGCACCACCGTTGCCATCACCGCCTGTGCCGACGTCACCACCACAGCTACGCCGATCACAGCGGAACGTCCGACCACCGATTCGGCTCAACCTGTAACCTGCTAACCGGATGGACTCTTGATTTTCCTTGTTGGACCCTCTTGTAAATAGCATCCTTTGTATTAGAGTTACATGTCACCCCCGCCGGACTCATTTTTACAGGGGGTGAATGTGGTGAGATAACCACTGTAGTTATGTGTACTGCAGTAGGGGGATGTATGCCTGTACCTGTAATACAGGTTCCTCCGGTCAGCCCCTGCCGGCTAGCTCCGCCCACAGGAAGCTTGTGTATAAATATGTATGAGAGCTGCTCAGACCCTCAGTCTACAGTTGCGGATGGAGGGACAACATCGTGCAGCAATAAAGCCTCTATTGTACTAGTCTCTCGGCTTCGAGTATAATTGTTAGCGCCACACCCCTGGAAGGACCCAGCCCCCATCAGCGAGTTTAACATAATCCAACCACATAGGCCGCCAGGTCCGACCCCTCCAGCCCCTCCGTGAGGCCCAGGATCCGCAAATTTTTCCTCCTCGACCGGTTATCCAGCTCCTCGAACCGCTCCTGCCATCTTTTATGGAGCGCCTCGTGCATCTCCACCTTCCCCGCCACGGCCACGACCTCGTCCTCCCTTTCGGAGGTCTGCTGCTGCAGCTCCCGGATTGCAGCCCCCTGGGCTGTCTGGGTCTCCATCAGTTCCCTGTTAGTTACCTTCAGGGACTCCAGCAGCTCCAACTTCAGCTCCTGGAAGCAGCGCAGCAGAATCGCCTGCTGCTCCTGGACCCACCTCCTCAGCTCCTCGAGGTCTCTGGCAGCGCCATTTTATCTTCCTGCCCCCGTTTTTTCAGAGGTGCTTTCTTCGGCTTTTTCTCTGCCCCACTCCTGGTCCGGACCATGGGACCGTTGGGGTCGACTACTGCCCTCTTCCCCCGTTGGGATTTGCCGCTACAGCTCCGTTGGGGGCCCTGAAAAGAGCCCCAAAGTCCGTTCTCCGCCGGAGCCGCCGAATGTGCGGCTTAACGGCTCGTGGCCGCCACCGGAAGTCAAAGAGATAGATTTTAAGGAACGTCGCAGAGCAGAAGAGAGGGTGGAGGCAGGGAGCAGTTTAGAGAGGAAAATCCAGAACTTTGGGCCATGGTAGCTGAAGACGTGGCCACCAGGGGTGGAGCATGACAAGGTATTGTGAGGATTCCATCTGAATCAAAAATGTAGGCAACTATTTAAACATATGACCGAGTATTTAATTTGGTTTAAATGCAAAATGGCAGTGTGGTATTCAATAGTAAATAATGAGAAATGTGAGCCAAACTCATCATAATTTTAAATTGTGCTCAACCATATTTCAAAATCAGCTTCGGCATGCCTGTAGTACTGCGTTAGGCCACTAGAGGATGGTATAAGGTAACAATATTATAAAATGGAGCACCTGAGGGCAGATGCCTTTATATGCGGGGAACAGAAAGAAAACGGTGACACATCCCAGGGACCTCCCGTTGAAAACGTTTTAGACGAGCAGTGTCAGATAATAAAAATTGGCTGAACAAATGCCAACCTTTCCAATACGTTGACAAAAAATTAAAATAAAATTAATGTACCTGTGGTGGCCAACTCTGGCTGCCTGTCTGATTGGATACAATTCCTGGAGGATCTGTTATAACTCCCAATGAATGATCTTCCAATGGGGCCTTTTGATTACGAACTCCCCGGGTAGGTGGGGGTGGGAGACCCACCACCTGGGGCTCATCAGCCTAGTGGATAAAAGCAGGGCCCAGTCAAGGCCTGGACAGATCTAGCCTCCCAGTGGGACCTACACTGGGAACGAGGCACAAGAGCGACTTGCACAAATGTAAATAAATCCAGTCACGTTTATGACAGTTTCCTTTGGTGTTATAACATTCCCCAATCTCCAGTATTCTATAACTCACGAATTAAAGTGCTGAATGAAATTAAAAAGCGAATGAAAGTTGTGCAGGGCAGGTGAATTGGCCACGCTAAATTGCCCCTTAATTGGAAAAGAATTGTGTATTCTAAATTTATATTAAAAATAAATAAATAAGCCAGCTTCGTTGCCTTTTCTACTCCAGTGAAAGTAACCCCAATATCTTGAGTACCTCCTGGCATCATTTCAGGGGCTGGTTTAGCACACTGGGCTAAATCGCTGGCTTCCAAGACAGGACAGCAGCACGGTTCAATTCTCGTACTGGCCTCCCCGAACAGGTGCCGGAATGTGGCGACTAGGGGCTTTTCACAGAAACTTCATTGAAGCCTACTCGTGACAATAAGCGATTTTCATTTTCATTTCATTTCATGGGAGTCTGCACGTTCTCCCCGTGTGCGCGTGGGTTTCCTCCGGGTGCTCCGGTTTCCTCCCACAGTCCAAAGATGTGCAGGTTAGGTGGATTGGCCGTGATAAATTGCCCCTTCGTGTCCAAAGGGTTAGGTGGGTTACGGGGATAGGATCGGGCCGCGAACCTAGGTAGGGTACTCTATCCAAGGGTCGGTGCAGACTCAATGGGCTGAATGGCCTCCTTCTGCACTGTAGGGATTCTATGATTCTATGATAACATAATCAGAATGCTCCTACAATTAATTTTTCTCCTAGGTTGCTCCGACAACAGTATCTGGAGATTGATCTTCAATTGCTGAAGACTCCAGGACAACCCTGGGGTGTTGCCAACACTCCTGCCAACACTCCAGGCAGGGATCTACCCCGTTACCTGTAGTACAGGCGTCTTACCGTAATACACCTCAGATGCGATATATACAATACAGCAGTGGTGACTACCACATCCTTTATTTTACCTGAAGAATGGCCACTTGGACAAAAGTATTAGATTCAAGTTTCAGCAAGAACTTGGCATTCAGAGAAGTGGTAGGGAAAGGCCAATGCCTGGCAAAGACCGATGGCCATATCCTGGCAAAGCCACTGCTGCGCGGCCTCACTCCTGTTCCCCACTTATTGGCCGGGCTCTGGCATCTCCGATTTAAAGGCTTTAATATTCACTGCCGCATGGTAAACACGCCTTAGCTTATTGACCATCCATTGGGCGCCCCACTCGTTTTTCCTTTCTCATTGATCTCAGTGGAATCCACTCCATTAATCGTCTGACTGGATTTTTAATCCTCACCGTCTCCAAATATTGAAGCTCCTTGTTTCCAGGGGGTGTACACATGCGGTGGGAGGGGGGTGGTGGGGGGGGGGGGGGGGGGGGGAAACGGACCAATTTGGCTCATTGATGGCAACAATCAGAACTGGCGGGAAATGCTCTGGCAACCAGCTGGACTTCCGACTCCCTGTACAACCTGCTGTATTTACCTACTAAACATTAACTCCTTGGCTGTGATGATAGATGAGAGTGTGAAATGCAGTTAAATGTTTGTATTCCCTGTTGGCAGATTTATCAGGAATTTACAGAACAGAAACAGGCCATTTGGCCCATGTCACCTATTAAAAAAAAAATCTTTTTATTGGCATTTCATAGATTTATAAATAATTGTGTATATATATATCACATTTTTCTTTCCTGCGTTAACTTTATTATACAGAAAGGTTTATTTTGTCTTTCTTTTAATTGGTCCTATATACATTGTGGGTGGTGCTGCCGATCGCCAGCCCAGCAGGATTCTCCGGCGTGCGATTAGGGAAGCGAAAGCAAGGGCTTTAGCCCCCATGTGTAACTCTGGCTGCTCCAATACCCCGAAGATTGCCACTATTGGGCTTCACTCTCACCCCCACAACCTTGGACATTGCCTCCGAGAAGGCTGTCCAAAACCCAGTAAGCTTGGGGCAAGCCCAAAACATGTGGGTGTGGTTGGCCGGGCCCCTCTGGCACCGCTCACATTTGTCCTCCACCTCTGGGAAGAACCTGCTCATTCGGGTTCTGGTCAGGTGCGCTCTGTGCACCACTTTGAGCTGCATTAGGCTGAGCCTTGCGCAGGAGGAGGTGGAGTTCACCCTGCTCAGTGCTTCGCTCCAGAGTCCCCATCCTACCTCTGTCCCCAGTTCATCCTCCAATTTCTGTCTAATCTCGTCCAGTGGTGTTCGAGTTCTGTCCAGTAACTGTTCGTATATTTTCCCACATAGCCCCCCCCCCCCCCCCCCCCCCCCCCCCACACACACACACACAAACACCATGATTAGACTGTCTACATTTTGGAAGAAGGCCTTGGGGATGAAGATCGGGATGGATCTGAACAGGAAGAGCAACCTTGGCAGTACGTTCATCTTGATTGTCTGCACTCTCCCCGCCAGGGAGAGTGGGAGTGAGCCCCACCTTTGTAGGTCCTTTTTTACTTCCTCCACCAGGCTGGTCAGGGTCCACTTGTGGATCTGTGTCCAGTCTCTGGCTATCTGGATCCCCAGATAACACAATCTGATTGGGGACAGGGGGCAGCCCTGCCTTGTTCCTCCCTGTAGCTGGAAGTAGTCAGAGTTGGTGGTGTTAGTTCGGACGCTCGCTTTGGGAGCGTTGTACAGGAGCCTCACCCAGGGGGTGGACCCCTCTCTTACCCCAAACCGTCCCATAACCTCGAGGAGGTATTTCCATTTGATTTCTCCCAGGTCTATTGGTGCGTCTAGCTCCCCCCGTCTGTCCTCCCCCACCACTGGTAGTTTCAATCCATCTAGGGACTGTTCCATTCCCGCATCCCCATCGGGGGGGCTTGGAGGTGTAAAGTCCCCGGTAGAAGGTCTCAAATGCCCGATTGACCTCCTTTGGCTCTGTTACCAGTCTGCCTCTGCTAACCTTTATCTGCGTTATTTCCTTCGTGGCTGCCTGCTTTCTCAGCTGTTGAGCCAGTCAGCGGCCAGCCTGGTCTCCGTGTTCATAATGTGGCGACTCGGGGCTTTTCACAGTAACTTCATTGCAGTGTTAATGTAAGCCTACTTCTGCCACTAATAAAGATTAATTTATCATTATTTTAATTATCCAGCTCCATTTTGAAACCCATAATTGAATCTGTCTCCACCACACGCCCAAGCAGCACATTCCAGATCCAAACCACACGTTGCACAAAGAAATTGTTCTTCATGCCATCTCTAGCTCTTTTGTTATTTTGTATTATTCATTTCTGGGTGTGGGCAGCGCTGGTTAGGCCAACATTTATTGCTTATCCCTCAATGCCCTTTAGAAAGTGGTGGTGAGCTGCCTTCTTGAACTCGTTCCAGT
Source organism: Scyliorhinus canicula (assembly GCF_902713615.1). Classification (NCBI taxonomy): domain Eukaryota; kingdom Metazoa; phylum Chordata; class Chondrichthyes; order Carcharhiniformes; family Scyliorhinidae; genus Scyliorhinus; species Scyliorhinus canicula. The sequence goes on from NC_052160.1 coordinate 139,018,951, forward strand.
CCGTGTAGTGTAGGCAAACCCACAGTGCTGTTAGGCAGGGAGTGCCAGGATTTTGACCCAGCGACACTGGTGATATATTCCCAAGCCGGAATGTTGAGTGGCTTGGAGGGACATTTCCAGGTGGTGACATTCCCATGTGTCTGCTGACCTTGTCCTTCTGGATGGTAGTGGCCGTGGGTTTGGAAGGTGCTGCCTAAGGAGCTTTGGTGAGTTGCTGCAGTGCATCTTGTGGATGGTGCACACGGCTGCCACTGTGCTCAGTGTTGGAGGGAGTGAGTGTTTGTGAAAGGGGTACCAATCAAGAGGCCTGCTTGCCATGGATGGTGTCGAGTTTCTTGAGAGCTGTTGGGAGCCGTACTTATCCAGGTGAGTGGAGAGTATTCCATCTCACCCCTGTTCCTTGCAGATGGTGGACAGGCTTTTGAGGGGGGGGGGGGCAGGTCAGGAGATGAGTTACTTGCCACAGGATTCCTAGCCTCTGACTTGCTCTAGTAGCCACAGTGTGAATATGGCTGATCCAGATCAGCTCCAGTCAATGGTAACCCCCCAGGATGTTGATAGTGGGGGATTCAATGCCATTGAATGTCAAAGGGTGATGGTTTGATTCTCTCTTGTTGGAGATGGCCATTACCTAGCATATGTGTGGCCTGAATGTTACTTGTCATTTGTCAACCCAAGCCTGGATATAGTCTGAAGATTGGTATCTGCGATGCTGGGGACCTCTGGAGGAGGTTGAGATGGATAATCTACTTGGCACTTCTGGCTGAAGATTGTGGAGAATGCTTCAACCTAGTCTTTTGCACTGATATGTTGAGGTCCTCCATCATTTAGGATGGGGATATTTGTGGAGCCTCCTCCTCCAGTGAATTGTTGAATATTCCACCACCATCCATGGATGGATTTGGCAGGTCTACAGAGCTTAGATCCGTTGCTAATGAAATTGGTTAGCTCTGTCTATTACTTGCTGCTAATGCTGTTTGGCACACAAGTAGTCCTTGTGTTGTAGCTTCACCAGGTCGACACCTCATTTTCAGGTACAGTGCCTGGCAGGCCACCCTGAACTCTTCATTGAACCAGTGTTGATGGTGATGGTAAAGTGGGGGATATTTGGGGCCTTGAGGTTACAGATTGTGGTCGAGTATAGATTTTTCTGCTGCTGATGGCCCACAGTGCCTCATTATTACCCAGTCTTGAGTTGCTGGATCTGTTCGAAGTCTATCCCATTTAGCAGGATGGTAGTTCCACACAACACGATGGAGGATATCCTCAATGTGCAGATGGGACTTTATCGCCACAAGGACTGTGCGATGGTCACTCTTACTGATACTGTCATGGGCAGATGCATCTGCGGCCGGCAAATTGGTGAGGATGAGGTCAGGTATGTTTTTTCCCTCTTGTCGGTTCCCTCTCCACCTTTGGGGAGACCCATTGGGGAGTTCATCTTATGTGTGCGGGGCGAGGGGGGGGGGGGGGGGCGTGAGGTGGGAGAGTTTCCCTGATACTTGTGGGGGAGAGTGGGGGGGGGGGGGTGAAGGGTGCATCCCGATGGGTGGTTACCCTGGTGTTTGTGGTGGAGACCCTGTGTCCTTAGGGTGGGGGGGGGGGGGGGGGGGGGAGGGTGGGGGTGGGGGTGGGGGGTCACTTTTTTTTAGCAATGTATGAGAAGTTTCTGCCTATTGTTTGTAAGGCATGGTTCAGTAAATAGGTTTATGGCAGGCTGTTGCTTAACGAGTCAGCAAGACAGGTCCCCCAACTTTGGCACTCGCCTCCAGATGTTAGTAAGGAGGACGTGGCAGGGTCAAGAGGGCTGGGTTTGCTGTTGTCCGGTGCCTGCGATGGTGGTGGGTGCTCAATCTGGTTTCTTTCCTTTTATGGACTTTATTCGAATACAACTGAGTGTCTCGCTCGGCCATTTTTAAGACTCAACCACATTGCTCTGGGTCTGGAGTCACATGTGGGCCAGACCAGGTAAGGACGGCAGATTTCCTTCTGCACTGTAAATTCTATGATATTTCTATGATCGCGCCTGAGAGCAATATCTCTCAGCTGCGGAATGCTCTGAGTTCCCTGTTCCATCTTGCTGCTCCCAAATCACTGGATGAAGCAATCTGTTGCCATTCTTGCATTTTGCAATCATTGTTCGAAGGAACAATTGCATAAAAAGAAGCACAAAATACACGATTACCAACAGAGCCGCTTTATTATCCCCCGCGGGATTTAATTCGTATCATTTATTTTGAGGCATTGGAGGGGACATCAAAACATCAGACCATCAACCAATCCGACACGATTCACACCAGGCTCCTGAATGGATTGGAATAATTTTGGTCGTCTGAATATTCCGAGACTGGACTGGTGCTGATTCTTGGCCAATCACAGCTGCCAGAACAATTAATCTCGTGTGCTGCTCGTGGCTGCAAATTACATTCCTCATCGCTCACGGTTCAGGCAGTGTGTCTTGTTTTAAATGAAGGGAGCGTTATGTAATTAAAAGCCATTCTAACATAATTAAACTATCAGCTGTGGTCAGGTTGACACCAGTCTCTGACTCAGAAAGCTGTGGGTTTAAATCCCGTGCCAGACCCTCAAGCGCACAATCAGCACTGAATGGAGTTAGCGTGCTGTGTTTTGGTCTCCAGGCCAATATTTATTCCTCAACCTACATCGGGAAACCGCATTGGGCAGCTGCTGGGGTGGACGATCCTACCTTCGGCCGGGGGGCACCACAGCAGAAAGCGGGTGAGCCGGGACGGAGCCCACCCGAATGCCCGGGCAGCGAGGTCCGGCGCCATCAACGGGATGTCCCAGGTCCAGGGGGTGATCGACAGGATGCATGTCAAACCTACCTGCAGATGACAGGCCGCTCTGCACAAACCGGGAAGGGGTACCACTCAATGAACATGCACAGCTGATATGTGACCATCAGCTTCGCATCATACATGTCTGTGCCAGGTACCCGGGCAGTGTGCACGACTCCTTCATCCTGACACACTTGATGATTCCTGACGTGTTTAAGACACACACCCTCCCCCGCGCCCCTCCCGCCGCGCCAACCCCCCCCTCCCCTTCCCCATGCAGCAACCAGGAACGTGATTGAGCGGCGCTTCAGCCTTCTGAAGATGCAGTTCAGGTGCCTGGACCGCTCTGGAGGGGCCTCCAGTATAGCGCTGGGAGGGTCTCCCACAGTGTGGTGGCGTGCTATGTCCTTCACAGCATCACGCAGCAGAGGGGCAATATGCTGGAGGAGGAGGAGCGCTTGGCTTCGGCGGATGAGGGTGATGCGGGGGAGGGCGAGGTTGGGCGGGACATGAGGCCCAGGCAGGCATGGGGGGGGGCTGCACGTGCGCGCCAAGGGCCAGCGTGCATGGGATGCTCTGATCGCCTGCAGGTTGACTAACTAGGTGGGTGGGGGGGGGGGGGGGGGGACAGGCCAGAGGCACGGACACAGTTTTCCACCCCCACAACCCCTCATCCCCCCCCCCCCCCCCCCCCCCCCCCCCCCCCCCCCCCCACCTCCCCCCACCTGCAACCCTGCCAGCAACCTCCTCCATGATATTTACCTGCTTCACTACGTGGTGGAGGCCCTGGATTGGCAGGAACAGTGGGTCAGCTCCATGGGATGGAGGTTGATGACAGCCCGCTCTGCGATGGGCTCTGGTGCTTCACATTGTTTGACAACGTCTGACCCCTTCCCAAGGTAGCGTTTTACACAGTCCACCTGGGTGATCCCTGGTGTGAGTTGACCATTCCATCACACGGCATATTGGATCTCCGTGATGGCACGGATGCTCCTGTGCACCGAGGTCTGTGAAATTCCGCACAGGTCCCCACTCAGCGCTTGGAAGGACCTGATGGCGTAAATGTTTATGACGACCATCACCTTGACGGTCACCGGGAGCGGCTGTCCTCCCCCCATACCCCCGCGGTGCCAGGTACGCCATAATCTGGCAGGTATTTCATACTGTCGCTCTGCTCAGTGGAGACCGCCATGCCTAGTCCAGCAGATCCCCGCATGACAGGTGCTGCCAGTACACGCGAAGCCTCATGCGGCGCCTCCTTGGCACCTCCTCCACCGCATCAGCCTGTTGGGTGGCTCACTCTCCATCCTGTGTGGCTGCTACCTGTCCCTCTGCGGCCCGCTCAGCTGCTGCTTCGCTGATGCTCACTCCGCTGCTGCCCGCTCCGCTGCTGCCCACTCCACTGCTGCCCACTCCGCTGCTGCCCGCTCAGCTGCTGCTTCGCTGCTGCTCACTCCGCTGCTGCCCGCTCCACTGCTGCTCACTCCGCTGCTGCTGCTCCTCTGCTGCCCATTCTGCTGTTGCCCACTCTGCTGCAGCCTCCTCCTCCTTGAGCAGCTCCAGCTCATACAGCCACAGGGCATCCCCCGGGGCTGTGGCCACCAGCAGGAAGGCCACCATTGCTGGTTGAATTCCAATATCCATCGTCTGCAGGGGCAAAGATGTTAGCTTGATGAGTACACCCACATGCCCAACCAGGTCCACAGGGCTATATGGTGGCACCGATTGGCACTGCGAGGTCTATCTTCATGTGTACCCCCCCCCCCCCCCCCCCCCCCCTTGGCCGTTGCCGCACCCTTGGCCCCGTCGGTGGCCAGCACCGTGGGGGCCTCTGGGTACCATCAGCTGGCACTGCCTTTGCCAGGGGTATGCACCAGGGACTGTTCCCCCGTCAGCCCCCCTACCTCCCCGACCCTGGCAGGGAACCTCTCACCCCTGCCAGCCCAGCCTGTGTCTGGCCCCGCAGCCCACAGGCGCGTCTCTCTGTGCCCTACCTCCTCTCTCTCTCCCTCATCAGCCACGGCGTTGGATTCAGGATTTTTATCAGCACAAGTGAACCGCGCTGTCGGGCATTCGGCCCATCGGAGGAGGAGAATTCGGCATCAAATTGGCGGCCGCTGCGATTTTGGCGTCGGAACTAATGATCCACCCAATCGCGTTTCCCAATTCTGTCTTCGGTCAACGGAGGATCCCGCCCAGGATTTCTCTCCTGTAGCTGTTTTACTGCTATCACTCTCACCCTCTTTCTGCCTCGCTCCTGCCGTTGTTTCCCCTGGGGTTGTTTGCATTTTTGCATTTTCAGAAAGTGGGTGCGAAGCAGTTTGAAACGCATTAGTTCCCTCAGCAGACTGTCAGTCATCTGGCAGAATGTCTCATCCCCAGAACTTTCAAACAAGCACCAAGACCCGGCTTGGCTGGTGGTGAGATCCTTCATGCAGGCCCGAAGTCTCAGCGCCGTCGCACGCTGCCCTTGGAGTGGCTGCGGCGGAGATGAGATGGTCGCCCACCTCCTTGTGGAACGTACCTTTGCAAAGAAGGTCTGGAATGAGATGCGGTGATATTTGTCGAGGTTCATCCCGAGCAGCTCCGTGACGTAGGACTCTGTGCTCTATGACGATGTTTTTCAAAGTGGGGGTCACGACCCGCGGGTGGGGTCGCGGGATGATGTAAAATGGGTCGGCAAAGGGTCTCCAAAAGTGATCCCCGAGCATCGTCTGACCTTTTTTCCCACGTTCCCCCCGGGTGAATTCCCGCTGCAGTACTGTGTATGACCACATGAGGCAGATGTAGAGGCCGGTGCCGTGGACTCTCTGGACTCACTGTTATAGTCACAGCCACAGACACAGTCCCTCCAGCAGCCACTCCCGTCTCTGCAGCAGCTGATCGACCAGGTTAGTCAGCACCTGCACTTGCAACTGAAGAATTTAAAAGAAAAAAAAAATCAATGACCTTTAAATTTATTTTCTGCAGATACGCCTTCTGCACAGTTAGTTTCCAGCAGTGCATTGCACTCTTTTTATTTCCAGACCTGCTTCTGCCAACCAAAACCAAGTGACAGCCGATGGGAATATGTTTCCACAATTACCCCAGTCAGGAACTTATAGCCGGAATACTCCCTCACACAGGATCGAGCCTCCAGCCGTTCAAATGGTCCATTGTCACAAATCTGATTTATATTTGCCCCATTCTGAAGTCGGCTCTGGGGCGATGGGTGTGAGTTTGGGAACTCCATCCATCCCAGTCATGGGGGGGGGGGGGAATACATCTGTTTAAGTGCAGATCATAGGAAGCACAGAGTCGCTGTTCAGCCAAAGAGACCAACTTCAGGGTTTAACGTTCTCAATCGGATGCATGTTTAATGTCTGCCGCTGTGACTGTCAGAATATACACATCAGTATATAATGGTGCAGACACACACTGACTGACACACTGCAAGACCAATCAACACACACAACACAGCAGCCAATCACCAGTTAGGGCACGCTCACTATAAAGCCAGAGGGCACTAGTTTTCCCGCTCATTCGGGATGCAGCCTCTGAGACAGACAGAGCCCACAGTCAGTAGCACAAAACCTCACCATGTGCTAACAGTATAGGCTGGTGGGGATAGGCATAGGTCTTCAGTTAATCTAACATAATGTCGACTCACAGTGCAAGCATGTTCAACAGTTCTTAGCTTAATAAAATAGTGTTGTACTATGACAAGTGTTGGTAGCCTGTCTATGTTACTGCTAAGGTAAACGCAGTTTCCACAGATCCAGAGTACCCAACACATCAGTTACCATTGTCAATTAACTTTGAATTTCTGATACCATTAATGTTGTCAGTGTTGGTTTCATTTCTGCGACAGTTAATCTCGTTGACGTTTTGTTGAGTTTCAGTTACTCTTAACCTTGTCAATCAGATTGATGTTTAGTGTTGCGCTGTGTGAGTGTAAGGAGTTTGATAGATATTTAAATTGTGGAGCCGCTTTCCGCTCACTTTCCGAGATCAGTCGCTCTCTGAGTCAGACTGACTTTGTGATCAATGGTGACTCCTTCCTTCCCCATCGGCCCAGAATTCAGGCCTGTTTTCAAGCATTTCCTCATTCCCCCTTCAAGCACCTCAGGAGCCTGCGATCAAAGGTCTGGCACACGGATCTGTGCAGAGATTTTTATTACCAGCTATTTAGATCTCCAAGTAACAACGAAAAATAGAAAATATATTCTCATTTACAATTTTTTACATTTAATAAAACAGAAGTGCCAACGCAATATCATAGATGGATGGGGTGCGACCTCCAACCAGCAGGTGGCGGTGCGGACACACCATGCGGTCTCCAGACCGTGGTCATGTGACCAGGGACTCCCATACAAGGGGAGACACATCCAGCCATCAGCAGAAGATGGTTGTAGGAGATGGTAGTAAGACGTAGAGGTGAATGGTTGGTGCCAGATGTATTCCAGAGGAGTATAAAGAGACTCCATGATAAAGTGTTCTGCATCAGATCGCTATCTTACCACACAAAACTCAATAGAAGGATCCTGGTTTGGACAAGTCAAAGTGTTTGGTGGATTCATTGGCAAGACATAGAAGACTAAAAGCAACAGTGATGTTTTACAAAGTAATTATGGAGAATCTATTGGGACTGTGGCGTGGGTCGTGAGATGTGGACATTTTGTTAAAACGAGTGGCCGGAACTTTTTTTTTGAAAAACACTGATCTACGAGCTGTTCCAAGGGACACACACCGAGACAAACCTCAACTGCTGCTGGAGTATCATCAACTCGGTGAAAGACGCTCTTTGGTCTGCCCGAAGCTTGCTGATCCTCCGGTGCAGAGAATTGTCCTCGGCCGAGAGTTGCAGACTGGCACGTCCCACGGTCCAGCCACTGTGTAAGGCATTTCAGCTAATGTACACTGAGGGGCTGATAACTGTGTAAAACCCCTCGGATTGTGTGCTTAACCCTAATTATATGTAACTATGATGTGGAGATGCCGGCGTTGGACTGGGGTGAGCACAGTAAGAAGTCTTCCAACACCAGGTTAAAGTAGAACATGTTTGTTTCAAACACGAGCTTTCGGAGCACTGCTCCTTCCTCAGGTGAATGGAGAGGTATGTTCCAGAAACATCTATATAGACAAATTCAAAGATGCCAGACAATGCTTAGAATGCGAGCATTAGCAGGTGATTAAGTCGGTACAGTTCCAGAGATAGGGGTAACCCCAGGTTAAAGAGGTGTGAATTGTCTCAAGCCAGGACAGTTGGTCGGATTTCGCAAGCCCAGGCCAGATGGTGGGGGGTGAATGTAATGCGACATGAATCTCAGATCCCGGTTGAGGCCGCACTCATGTGTGAGGAACTTGGCTATAAGTTTCTGCTCGGCGATTCTGCGTTGTCGCGCATCCTGAAGGCTGCCTTGGAGAACGCTTACCCGGAGATCAGAGGCTGAATGCCCTTGACTACTGAAGTGTTCCCCGACTGGAAGGGAACATTCCTGCCTGGTGATTGTCGCGCGATGCCCGTTCATTCGTTGTCGCAGTGTCTGCATGGTCTCGCCAATGTACCACGCTTCGGGACATCCTTTCCTGTATTTCTATTCATTCCTGTATAATTATATGTAACTGTATTGAAGCACTGTAGGGTGCAACATGACCAATTGTATATTTTTTTTATTCGTTCATGGGCATCGCTGGCTGGACCAGCATTTATTGCCCATCCCTAATTGCCCTTGAGGGGGCAGTTCAGAGTCAACCACATTGCTGTGGGTCTGGAGTCACATGTATGCCAGACTGGGTAAGGACGGCAAATTTCCTTCCCTAAAGGACATTAGTAAGGGTTTTTACGACAATGGTTTCATGGTCATCATCAGATTTAATTCCAGAATTTTATTGAATTCAAATTTCACCAACTGCAGTGTTTGGATTTGAACCTTGGATCCCCTTGGACTCTGGGTCTCTGGTTTACTAGACCAGTGACAATACCGTTGCGCCACAACCTCCCCAAATATGGTTTGAAAAGAATTGTCAAAGCGAATTACATAGATCTTTGACAAAGAATCATCCAGACTCGAAACGTGAGCTCCCTTCTCTCTCCGCAGATGTTGTCAGTCTTGATGCGATTGTCCAGTATTTTCTGTTTTTGAAAGGAATTTTCAACCCCCTGTAATGAAGACATTGTGATGTATGTAATGTTCTCATTGCTGAACTGAAGCATCTCAGGGTGCACCTTGACCTCTGGAGAAAATGTGAATATCGTTGTACTTCCCTGTTACGACAATTTGAGATGTTTTCGTGACACATCTTTCAGAGCTATGAAATTGAAAAATGAAAATCGCTTATTGTCACGAGTAGGCTTCAATGAAGTAACTGTGAAAAGCCCCTAGTCGCCACAGATATGTAATAAAGGAAAACGTTTCGGTGTCTTAAAGATGGTAGACTGAAATAGAGACAATGATTATATCAAATAAACACCTTGGAGGGACATCAGGCCAGAGCTTGTATTCAGATTGGACAGGTTTTTGATCCACCCGGGGGGGGGGGGGATTGTTGTCAAGGGTCATGGGAAACATGGAGGACAGATCTGGCCACAATCAGGTGAAGCAGGCTCGAAGGCCTACTCGTGCTCCTGTTTCTTATATTTTTATCATCTTACGATCTGTGGACTTAATCAGCACGAGACTCTAAAGATTCCAGCCGACTACAGATGCTCAACATCTGGATGTCTATTTTGCTTTGAAGAATAAAACAGCAACACAACTAGGTTCCAAATATCTGTTTATTTATCAATCATTTTAATAATTATAATACTGTTCTGGTTAAAAAGAGCAATAGTGTTATGAAACCATAAGAATAGCTTGGAAGAATCCTCCGGCAAAAAGGGCCTCAATCCATAGTTTATAATTTACATATGAATGATTTTTATATATATACCTTCATTGCATGGCAGCCATAAATAAGGGATGCGGCCAAGTATAAATACTACTGTGAAAACATCATTGTTAAAAACATTTCACTAAACGTAAATCCACATATTGCGTCTCTGGAAAAGTGGCTGATAATAATACTTGCCAAGTTGATAAATCCATCCCATACTACATATCCGATATTCTCTTTGGCAGATGGTGAAACATTCCTGTGTCGACTCAATCCAGTGGTAATGTGTCGGTAAAAATGTTTCAAAAAGTATTTTTCTTTCAATTTCCTTTTTCCTTTCTCTCTCTGTGCTCCTTTGATGAAGGTGTAGTTAGTGTTACATCAGTGTCCCACAGGAGGCAGTATTTCCAGGCCCTCTGGTTGTTTTTTGCCCCCCCCCGAAGGCGAGAGGGCAGTGTGGGCGGTACAGAAAATCAGGCTTGCTGCACTACCCTCCGAAGACCATAAGACATAGGAGCAGAATTAGGCCATTCGGCCCATCGATTTGACTCCGCCATTCAAACATGGCCGAAAGTGGCTGATTTCTCCCACTTACCCCGCGCACCTCCATCCGTACCGTTCCTAGTCTAAGCACATTAAACCAACTCAACACAGGTCAGAGATAAACCCTGTTTTATACACTGAGCCAGTGGGCTGTTTCAGTATTCTTATTTCTTCTACTAATTATGTTCATCCCTTCATCATTCACCCTTAAAACAAAGTCTACAACAAATGACAAATTGACACAATCTCCTAAAAAGGCTTAAGAGGGATGAATTTTCCCTGAATACGACTATTCCCATATGAGTTATGTTGGAAAACCTCAGGGATGGAGCAGGCCGTGTCAATCTGGGGACATTCTCACTACAAGTCACCCGAGGTACAGTGAGAAAGGGTTGGACTCCAAAGATCAGAATGCTGCATTAGTTGGAAGTAAAACTTGACAAATTCTTCATAGTTCTTCACAGATATTCTTTCATTCACACCGTGTATCCTGCGAGGAAGAGAGAGGTAGAGAGGGTGAAAGGAAGCGCTGGTTTGAAAACCGTTATTCAATGCTTGTGAGGATGATTACTGGTTCAAACTACTGAGCAAATAAAAGGCCAAACACTGCTGATGCTGGAAATTTGAAATAAAAACAGAAAACGTTGGAAAAACTCAGCAGATCTATCAGGGTCTGTGGAGAGAGGAACAGGAGTCAGCGTTTCGAGTCCGTGTGACTCGTCTTCAGAGCTCATGGACTTGAAACATTAGCTCTGTGTCTCTCTCCACAGATTCTGCCAGACCTGCTGTGTGTTTCCAGCATTTCCTGTTTCTATGTCACTCCGATTCTTGGCCAGTACATCTGGATCATACTTCAGAAAAGAACTAAAACCTTCAAGAAGAGCAAAACGACAAATCATAGAATAATCCAATCTACAGCACGGAGACAGCCCCCTCGGCCCACACTGATCCATTCCAGCCAAAAAGCCCATCAAAACTAACCCCATTTGCCTGCATTTGGCCCATATCCCTCTTAGCCTTTCCTATCCATGTATCTGTCCAAATGTCTCTTAAATGTTGTCAATGTGGGCGGCAAGGTAGCACAGTGGTTAGCACTGTTGCTTCACTGCTCCAGGGTCCCAGGTTCGATTCCCGGCTCGGGTCACTGTCTGTGCGGAGTCTGCACGTTGTTTGTGTGGGTTTCTTCCGGGTGCTCCGGTTTCCTCCCACAAGTCCCGAAAGACGTGCTGTTGGGTAAGTTGGACATTCTGAATTCTCCCTCCGTGTACCTGAACAGGCGCCGGAGTGTGGCGACGAGGGGATTTTGACAGTAACTTCATTGCAGTGTTAATGTAAGGCTACTTGTGACAATAAAGATTATTATTGTTGTTAATAATATTATTATCCCTGCCTTAACCACTTCCTCTGGCAGCTCATTCCAATACGTACCACCCTCTGTGTAAAAAAGTTGCTGCTCAGGTTCCCATTAATTCTTTCCCCTCTTAACTTACACCTTGTGGCAAAGGAAAACGTATTTAACAACACTGGGCACCAGGAACCAAAATTCCTCAAATGTTATAGGGGGTATTTTAATCCCTTTGCTTGGCAGGGCAATGTGTTGTCAGGCAAGGTGGCAGCTGAGGAGTTAAGGTGGTGATAGACAGTGACTTAAGGTGGCACTTGGGGAGTTGAACAATCGGCTTCAAAATTTAAAGTGAAAAATGTGCATTGGGAATATCAAGATGGTTAAGTATGTGTTACAAATCATAGAATCCCTACAGTGCAGAAGGAGGCCATTCGGCCCATCACGTCTGCACCGACCATTTGAAAGACCACCCTACACAAATCCAATCCCCGTCCTATCCCTTTTTAAAAAAAATAATTTTTATTGGAATTTTTTACAGAAAATATAAAAATGTAACAACAAGTATAGCACCACACAGTAATATGCAACTAACAGCCCCATAACACCCACAATTCCCCGTCCTATCCCTATAACCCCACCTAACATTTGGACACTAAGGGGCAATTTAGCATGGCCAATCCACCTAACCTGCACATCTTTGGGGTGTGGGAGGAAATCGGAGCACCCGGAGGAAACCCACGCAGACACGGGGAGAATGTGCAGACTCCGCACAGTCAGTCACCCAAGGCCGGAATCGAACCTGGGTCCCTGGCGCTTGTGAGGCAGCACCGCTAACCACTGTGCCATCGTGCCACCCCAAGAGCCATATTGGAAGACAGATTAGAAGAGGAGGCTTAGAGACAGGGACACGATCCACTGAGCCAAAACTCTACAGAAAATCCGTAGCAAATAAAACACCCTGTACATCAAACAAACTGCCCTCTGTTCTCTGTACAAAATTAGAAAATTAGTAGCTGCCAGAGGTGAAATGGATCAGGGCTAACTGTGCAGGTATTATTCCCAGGTGGGGAAAACACACTTGCCTGGCGGCCACATTCAGCAACATTCTTCCCCACAAGGCAGTGACCAAGACTTAAGATTAGTCTAGCTGGACTCAGGGCTCAATAAAAGAATGGTTAAAACTTGATTAATATTGTTGTGACTGGTTCTTACCGAGATAGGTCTTCTTTCTTCAATATCATTGGTGAAAATCTATAGAGCTCCTTGGTCAGGTTTTGGTAGTGTTTTGTATCTGTGCTGGCAACACAGAGACCTAGAAACATAGCAGAGGATAAGAAAGAAAATGAATAGCAAGTACCAGGCCATGCTTCCCTCATTCTTCACTCTCTGAACATTAAGCATTCCTGTATTGGACAATATGGGCGCGATCCAATTGGGCTCGCTGCGCTGGAAAGTCAGCTTGCCGCCGTGCAGTGTGGCCGATAAAAGCCGGGAGACCCCGTTCCCAGGATCTACCCGGCTCGCAATGCCTCGTGAGATCTAACGCGATCCGGCGAGACATTGTGACGTAAATCCAGCCCATGGAGGGCGGGATTACCTTTTGGCAAATCTGCATATTAGAGTGAGACAGCTAACCTCACTCTAATGTGCAGATTCCTGAGTTACCCGAGGTTTTGGGATTCAATCCCTTCGCCTCAGAGATCTCCAGTCAGCGCTGTTCAGCACTGGTCCCCACACACGGCTGTGGTGTTCTTTGTGATTTTGCCATCAGGGTGGATGTTGCAGTGGTCACAAAGACCGCAGAAGCCAAGTTCATCAACAAAGCTAACATTTATTTACACTACTTATTAAAGCTCGACCGCTTCCTCCTGAAGTAAACAATCTAGTAATCTACAATCTACACTCTAACACGAGTCTCTACTCTCTATCTATAACTGTACTCTGCACTCTCTCACTTCTCCTCTCCAGCCTTCTCCCAGAAGCCTGGGAGTCAGTGCTTTATATAGTTATGCATCTAGTTCCATCTAGTGGGTAATTATGACATGACATTAATCCTTTGTATCGGAACATTTCACATAATGCCACAACGGGGACCAGACGGAACGGCACTCGTGGGGGTTTGGTTGCATGCCCTTTGGTCAGGATGGTGCCCTGGCACTGCTGATGCCACCTGGGTACCCTGGCAGTGCCAGCTTTGCATCCTGGTGGTGCCAGCCTGGCACTGCCATCTGGGCGCTGGCCTGGCACTAACAAGGTGCCCAGTTGGCATTTTATGTGCATCTGTGATTGGGCCGGGGGTGCCCTGTGTAGGCGTTGGGGGGGGGGGGGGGGGGGGGGGGCTGCAGGGCAGGGGGGGGGGGGGCGGGGAGCCAGGGACCCCCCAGCATTTGGGCTGCCTTTCTGCCTTTCTCCCCATATCCAGCACTCTGTGCAATGGTTGGAAAATTCCGCCAAGGATCTCACACAAACTCACTCAATCCACAATATTTACGGACTGGACTGAACGTTGATCAGGCTTCACCTCAACCAGTTGTGTCATTTTCCCACATTTGCCAAAGGGGTTACATTTCTACAATAACTGGCGACTATGATCCACCAATATAAACTCCAAAAACACTTTAATCTCAAGTCCAGATAACAATGATTAGCAATAATATACTTCCCCGGTTGCGAACTTTGTAGTATATCTAGCTGTTGCCAAGGAAACCACTCAGTATCATCAGGAGATGGAAGAACTAGCAGGCCAATCTCTCACCTTATCTACTCATTATACTCGTTTTAATTTAAATGCAAAAACAAACCCTTGGGTTCAGGAATATCTCTTACCTGGAGCAATAGCTACTTCTGGGAAAATATTTCCAATTGTTCCTTTGATGACCTGATACCCAAATGAGTTGCCATCATAAGAACTCAACGGGAGTGAGGGGTTGTTTTCGAGAACATCAATCTTCACTCGCTCATCAGAAATAATATTTTTAACTTGACGGAGAAGCTGGAAAGAAAGTCGGATGGAGCACAGTTCATTCACTTTCGTTGACAACCGATGGAAAAACATTTTGTGATAGGCCCTCGTAGACCTCAACTTGTTACATTCACTCTAACAGTGAGATGTACAGCCCCGCTCGGCAGGCAAAGGGTGACGTTGGACCGATGGTTTTCCACCATTGGAGAGTTCCTCTAGTCATTTAGAACATTTGATAGAGATTGAACGTCAGGTTGAATCAATGACTCCATTATCCAGGATGGTGGAAGGTGAACTGAATGAACGTTACCAATCCAGCCATCTCTATATTCCCGTGAATAAAGCCGCCGGATTGAGACTCCAACATCAACGCGAGGTGCTGGAGGACAGGATCAGTGTGGGAAAGAGGTTAAAGATTCAGTAAAAAAAATATATGGGAGTGGTACCATCATTCAGTGCACATAAAGCAACACGTAGGCTGTCTGTTCGCTGCCTCCTGGAGTGAGTCGCAAGTTACTTCCAGATCAAGGGGCTGGTTTAGCTCACAAGGCTAAATCACTGGCTTATAAAGCAGACCAAGCAGGCCAGCAGCACGGTTTGATTCCCGTACCAGCCTCCCCGGACAGGCGCCGGAATGTGGCGACTAGGGGCTTTTCACAGTAACTTCATTGAAGCCGACTCGTGACAATAAGCGATTTTCATTTTCATTTCATTTCACTTCAGGCAATATCAGAACCTAAAAATGTAAAAGGTAAACTCGCCACAGTCCCAGATGACCACAGGCTGTTTTTCCCTTTGAGGGGGAGAGCTGACGGGTGGTGATTTAACCTGAGGGTCACCACACCTCAGGCCTCGTGGACCAGCTGCCCAGCCAGTAATGTGTTAGCATCAGAGATTCCTCTGTTGATGTAAAACACGTGTCCTTTCCATCATAATTAATGATCTGCCGGCATTAATATAGTCTCAGAAATTGCGTATCTCAAAGCTGCAGGTTGTTTCAATTTGATTAGGGAGTAGTTAATTGCAAAGCAGAAGCCCCTCTGTTTCTCATTAGAGAATTTCAACCTTCTCATTTGCACCTGATAACGTCCATTAAGCTAATATGTCAGCATGTCAGTGCACTGCGTGTTTGGGCAGTCACACATACCCATTGCTCATGGAAACTGTGACTGATCAAAATAGACGTCATTCGGGAAGGCACCGAACATATTGGGGGGGGGCTCCATCGGCAGGACCAGGAAATCCCACCAGTGGGAAGGGCCAGAAAATTCAGCCCCATGTCGGGGAGGAGGCGTCACTACTGAGGATGATCCTTGCAATTCCAATTGGAATAAGTGGATATTGCACTGGATAGGTGGATTGGCCATGCTAATTTTTTCCAATTAAGGGGCAATTTAGTGTGGCCAATCCACCTAACCTGCACATCTTTGGGTTTTGGGGGTGAGACCCACACAGACACGGGGAGAATGCGCAAACTCCACACGGGGCCGGGATCGAACCCGGGTCCTCAGGGGGCCGGTGCAAACTTGATGGGCTGAGTGGCCTCCTTCTGCACTGTAGGGATTCTATGAAATTCTATGATCAGAAAGGAGCAGCCAATCTGCGCACAGGAAAGCCCCACAAACATGGAGTGAGATAAAAGTCCAGTTCATCTGTTTTGCCGATTGTTGGCCCAGGGGTAAATGTTGGCCAAGACAACAGGAGAGCTTCCCCCGCTCTTCAAATAGTGGCGCCCATTCACTTAAACAGACAACAGGGAGGGACCCGGCTTAATGTTTCATCCAGAAACAGTTCCTCTGACAGTGCAGCCCATCCTCACTATTGCACTGAAGTGTTAGACTGGAACTGAGATCCATGCATCTGGAGGGAGTTTTGAACCAACATGGTAGCATAGTGGTTAGCATCAATGCTTCACAGCTCCAGGGTCCCAGGTTCGGTTCCCGGCTGGGTCACTGTCTGTGCGGAGTCTGCACGTCCTCCCCGTGTGTGCGTGGGTTTCCTCATGGGGGGCTCCGGTTTCCTCCCACAGTCCAAAGATGTGCGGGGTTAGGTGGATTGGCCATGCTAAATTGCCCGTAGTGTCCTAAAAAGTAAGGTTAAGGGGGGAGTTGTTGGGTTACGGGTATAGGGTGGATACGTGGGTTTGAGTAGGGTGATCATTGCTCGGCACAACATCGAGGGCTGAAGGGCCTGTTCTGTGCTGTACTGTTCTAAATTCTAAATTCTAACCTTCTGCCTCGGAGGGAGCTGGGGTATCATTGAGCCAGACTGAAACATGGTAGATATATGGCTGCAATGGAAACATTATCATTCATTCTGTTGTTTCTTTGCAGCGATGCGTTGGAAAGACTGTGAAGCACCGAACCCCATTCACAAAGAGACATCACACTCTTTTCAGACCTCATTATCGTATGGTCATCATTAAGTGACTTGGGCAACTGTAAAGGAGGACCCACATTGGCAGGAATGCTGCCATGTGTTCATTAACATTAGCAATAATAATCTGCAGTTGGCAGCATTGCTTGGTTGGCATAAGGGGCTGGACCCTTGGATCCTGATCCTGTTGGACCCTGGCCTGTGGATCCTGATCCTGTTGGACCCTGGCCTGTGGATCCTGATCCTGTTGGACCCTGGCCTGTGGATCCTGATCCTGTTGGACCCTGGCCTGTGGATCCTGATCCTGTTGGAAGGAAATGTTACTGGGAACCCATGCATGCCGGCTGGGTCCCAGTGGGCGGTTTTGGAGAAAGTGACCAATTAAGTGGCGGCTTGAGTGAGCTATGTCCAATTGAGGATGGAGGGCAGAGTCTTGAAGCTTGAGGGCCAATAGGACTCCAGCACTGAGCAATCATCAGCCCCACCGTGGGAGGTGAAAGCTGTTGATGTAGGCGGGTAAAAGAGTGGGTACCTCAGCATGGAGGCGCTGTCTGAAGAGCTTAGACAATTTTTATAAATCACTGAGGGTCTGCAGTAACACATCATCATGGAGTGGCCCTGTGCTATGGCGAGCGCAGAGTGGGGCAGAGTTCCTTAGGTTAGTAGTGTGCTGCCCCTCTCTGCCAACCATCTTCCGCCCCAACCCCGTGGCTGCCTTTCAGTTGGGCAGCACTGTAGCACAAGTGATTAGCACTGTGGCTTCACAGCGCCAGGGTCCCAGGTTCGATTCCCTGCTGGGTCACTGTCTGTACAGAGTCTGCACGTCCTCCCCGTGTCTGGGTGGGTTTCCTCCGGGTGCTCCGGTTTCCTCCCACAGTCCAAAGACGTGCAGGTTAGGTGGATTGGCCATGATAAATTGCCCTTAGTGACCAAAAAAAGGTTAGGAGGGGTTATTGGGTTACAGGGATAGAGTGGAAGTGAGGGCTTACGTGGGTTGGTGCAGACTTGATGGGCTGAATGGCCTCCTTCTGCACTGTATGTTCTATATTCTATGTTTGCAGAGTGGCCTTAAGAGGGCCTGTGCTGGGCTTAATTGGCTACATGTTGCTAGCATTCAGGTAGCTGAGACGCTCCCCGCTAATTCTTGTGCTGTGAAAATTGTCCTCCAACCCATTTAGAGCCACCCCCCCCCCCCCCCCCCCCTCCCAATTAATATCAGGAATACCTCTTCTTGTGTGTGCGCAGGATGGAGACGGAAATTCACAGTCGCCCTGGCGAAAGGAGCAATCACGTTTGACTGAACGGAAGAAAAACAGAAAATAATTGAATCAGAGGAGACAGAGAACGTTGAGCACCAACATCAACTCTTCAGTGACTATTTACCAAAAGTACTGAAAACCAGGGACCTATAAAATGGGATTTCTTCCAAATCGTAAGCTGTTCTTGTTCACAGTAAGAGGACGGAGCAGAGAAATGAAATTCTCGTCCTTTCTGTACTTGATGGGACTAAAGGTCCACCTGATCGAGGCTGGCAGCATCCCACCTTCAGCCTCGTCATCGCTCTGTTGTAGTTACTGGAATTCAGTTTAATGGGAGATGGATGTGACACAGCCCAATGAATACAGAAAATACTGGAAACACTCAGCAGCATCTGTGGAGAGGGAAAGACGGAGATAACGGGCTGGATTCTCTGCCGGCGGGATGCTCCGTTTTGCCGGCAGACCGGGGGCCTCCCGACGGCGTGTGGCTGCCCCACAATGGGAAACGCCATTGACCAGCTGGAGTAACGGAGCATTCCGCCGGCGTGCTGAACCAGAAATCTGGCACGGCGGGGCGGAGAAACCCACCCAATGTTTCAGCTCGATGACCTTTCTCAGGCTCTGCCCAGGCCTGCCGGACTTTCCCAGCATTTTCTGTTTATATTCCAGATTTCCGGCATCCACAATATTTTGCCTCCTGCGTTTATCCAACACTGCTTTGCCTTTCCAGCCCAAGTTGGGATTTGCGGGGTCCGTCTGAGATTTCCCGTTTCCAACCCCTCCGGATACCTCTATGATTGCTGGGATCATTCAGAGACCATTAAAATTTGTGCGTAAGGATTTAGTGGCAGCAGCAACCCATTGCTTAAGGCAGGTCCCAATCGGGGGGGGTTGGGGAGGGGTGGGGGTCGTTGTGTGAGGTTCCCCTTAGAGACTTTGCTCTTCAGTCACCTCGATCATACAGTTCACCTTGAGCTAGGAACATGGGACGGGGCGGAAGGAGCGTTGGGTTGTAAGGGAGGGAGCGGGTAGGGGGGAAGAGGAGAGTGATCAACCCATGGGTGGGGGGGGGGGGGCACCCCACGATCGACAAAGGGCAGCCACCAAGGAGTGATCAGCCCCTTCCTTCCCTTTAAACAGTGAAGTTAAAAAGTCAGGCTTCTCCCCCTTCCACCCCATTGTCTACGCCAAATGTTTATTTTAATTTGGAGTATCCAATTATTTCTTTTTCCATTAAGTGGCAATTTAGCGTGGCCAATCCACCTACCTTGCACATCTTTTTTGGGTTGTGTGGGGGTGAGACCCACGCAGACACGGGGAGAATGTGCAACTACACACGGACAGTGAGCCGGGGCCGGGATCGAACTCGGGTTCACGGCGCCGTAAGGCAGCAGTGCTAACCCACTGCGCCACCGTGCCGTCCTGCCAAATGTTTTATGACATGGACAGTGTATTCTGGGGGTTGATAACAAGCCTAATTAACCTTCAATTATTTGCTTAAATATGGCAGAGGGGTTGTCGAGTTTACCCCACCCGTATTGTGGGAGAGCTTGGGTGTCGGCGGACAGGTGGTGGGATGGGCTCCCACCCTATTTTGGGGGAACGCTCAAATGGGGAACATGCCCAACCCCCCCAAACCCTAGGGCATGCAAAAATTAAATCATCGGGTGAGGGGTAGTCTGTTCTAGAGGGTCCTCTGATAGGGTGGGGGGGGGGGGGATTTTGGAAGTCTCTGGTGGGGGGGGGGTGGGATTCCGGTGGGGGCGTCTCTTATGGGGGGGGTCTCTAATGGGGGTTCTCTTGCGGGAGTCTGATGGGGGAGGACTGGTGAGGCGGTCCGATGGGGGGCTGGATTAGCAATGCTGGGTGGGGGGGGCTCCAGTTGATTTTGGGGGCACCTACGTTAAATACGTATCCCCCCTTGGCCATTTTGACCCATTTGCATCTTCCCGCGAGCAGGGGGCGCAAGCCTCGATGTTGCCGCCAGCGGGCGATCGGGGCATTGGCGCCGATCCCATTTTTCCCCAGCGCGGGATTCTCCGCCACATCAGGAACCCTGCTGCTGCGGGAGACGGAGAATCCGGGTCGAAATGTCTTTGCTGGATTATCATTCCAATTTGCATGATTCTGATGATGTAATAATGGGCCTCATTGCCGGGCTGGAGAATAGGGAAGCTCATTGCAGCACGGTAGCATGGTGGTTAGCATAAATGCTTTACAGCTCCAGGGTCCCAGGTTCGATTCCCGGCTGGGTCACTGTCTGTGCGGAGTTTGCACGTCCTCCCCCTGTGTGCGTGGGTTTCCTCCGGGTGCTCCGGTTTCCTCCCACAGTCCAAAGATGTGCGGGTTAGGTGGATTGGCCATGCTAAATTGCCCGTAGTGTCCTAAAAAGTAAGGTTAAGGGGGGGGGGGGGGGGGGTTGGGTTACGTGTATAGGGTGCATACGTGGGTTTGAGTAGGGTGATCATGGCTCGGCACAACATCGAGGGCTGAAGGGCCTGTTCTGTGCTGTACTGTTCTATGTTCTATATTACATAATCTAGTTTCTGATTATTGATTTAGTGAATCCTGCAGTCGAATAGCTAATACACAAATGAATACTCAGGTGATGTATTGATATCAATGGTCCTGTACCCAAAAGCTTCAGGGCAGGAGGAAATTGCAGCCCGGACACATTCTCATAATCCCATTGGCTATTTTACTAATTGTTTGAAATCTGTTCTCTGGTTCCTGAACCAATGGAAAGAGTTTTTCTCCATCCAGTCTCATGAACACTTGTATCTAATCTCCTCTTAACCTTCTCTTGTGTAAGGAGAACCCTAGCTTCCCCAGCCGATCAACCAAACTAATATGCCTCTTAACCCTGGAACCATTCTCTGCTTCCTCTCTGAAGCCTCACATACTTGTGAGAACCTTCCAAGCGATTTTTCACAGTGCTCAGCAAAGGTTTATACCAACAAAAAGGAAGGACGGTAGAAAGAGGGAAAATCGACCGTGGATATCTAAGGAAATGAGGGAGAGTATCAAATTGAAGGAAAAAGCATACAAAGTGGCAAAGATTCGTGGGAGACTGGGAAATCTTTAGGGGGCAACAGAAGGCTACTAAAAAAGCTATAAAGAAGAGTAAGATAGTTATGAGAGTAAACTTGCTCAGAATATAAAAACAGACAGTAAAAATTTCTACAAATATATAAAACAAAAAAGAGTGGCTAAGGTAAATATTGGTCCTTTAGAGCAGTGCATCTCAAACTATCTGATGTGGCGTACCGGCAGTTTTTTTTTTCAATGTGCCAGGGACCGGTAAGCGAAACAAGCCACTCCAGGATTACTGTCTCTTTCTTTTCTGGAAACACTCCAAGTCCCGGCAGACGATGGCTCGCGTGCCGGCACCGGTACTCGTACCACACTTTGAGAAGCACTGCTCTAGAGGATGAGAAGGGAGATTTAATAATGGGAGATGAGGAAAGGAACTGAACAGGTTTTTTGGGTCTACAAATATATAAAACAAAAAAGAGTGGCTAAGGTAAATATTGGTCCTTTAGACGATGAGAAGTGAGATTTAATAATGGGAGATGAAGAAATGGCTGAGGAACTGAACAGGTTTTTTGGGTCGGTCTTCACAGTAGAAGATACAAATAACGTGCCAGTGACTGATGGAAATGAGGCTATGACGGGTGAGGACCTTGAGATGATTGTTATCTCTAAGGAGGTCATGATGGGCAAGCTAACGGGGCTAAAGTTAGACAAGTCTCCTGGCCCTGATGGAATGCATCCCAGAGTGCTAAAAGAGATGGCTAGGGAAATTGCAAATGCACTAGTGACAATTTACCAAAATTCACTAGACCCTGGGGTGGTCCCGGCGGATTGGAAATTAGCAAAGGTGACACCACTGTTTAAAAAAAGGAGGTAGTCAGAAAGCGGGTAATTATAGGCCAGTGAGCTTAACTTTGGTAGTAGGGAAGATGCTGGAATCTATCATCAAGGAAGAAATAGCGAAGCATCTGGATGGAAATTGTCTCATTGGGCAGACGCAGCATGGGTTCATAAAGGGCAGGTCGTGCCGAACTAATTTAGTGGAATTTTTTGAGGACATTACCAGAGCGGTAGATAATGGGGAGCCAATGGATGTGGTATATCTGGATTTCCAGAAAGCCTTTGACAAAGGTGCCACACAAAAGGTTGCTGCATAAGATAAAGATGCATGGCATTAAGGGTAAAATAGTAGCATGGATAGAGGATTGGTTAATTAATAGAAAGCAAAGAGTGGGGATTAATGGGTGTTTCTCTGGTTGGCAATCACTAGCTAGTGGTGTCTTCAGAGATCAGTGTTGGGCCCACAATTGTTCACAATTTACATAGATGATTTGGAGTTGGGGACCAAGGGCAATGTGTCCAAGTTTGCAGATGACACTAAGATGAGTGGTAAAGCGAAAAGTGCAGAGGATACCGGAAGTCTGCAGAGGGCTTTGGATAGGTTAAGTGAATGGGCTAGGGTCTCGCAAATGGAATACAATGATGACAAATGTGAGGTTATCCATTTTGGTAGGAATAACAGCAAAAGGGATTATTATTTAAATGATAAAATATTAAAACATGCTGCGGTACAGAGAGACCTGGGTGTGCTCGTGCATGAGTCACAGAAAGTTGGTTTACAGGTGCAACAGGTGATTATAAGAAGGCAAATGGAATTTTGTCCTTCATTGCTAGAGGGATGGAGTTTAAGACTAGAGAGGTTATGCTGCAATTGTATAAGGTGTTAGTGCGGCCACACCTGGAGTATTGTGTTCAGTTTTGGTCTCCTTACCTGAGAAAGGACGTACTGGCACTGAAGGGTGTGCAGAGGAGATTCACCATGTTAATCCCAGAGCTGAAGGGGTTGGATTACGAGGAGAGGTTGAGTAGACTGGGACTGTACTCGTTGGAATTTAGAAGGATGAGGGGGGATCTTATATAAACATATAAAATTATGAAGGAAATAGATAGAATAGATGCGGGCAGGTTGTTTCCACTGGCGGGTGAAAGCAGAACTAGGGGGCATAGCCTCAAAATGAGGGGAAGTAGATTTAGGACTGAATTTAGGAGGCACTTCTTCACCTAAACGGTTGTGAATCAATGGAATTCCTTGCCCAGTGAAGCAGTTGAAGCTCCTTCATTAAATGTTTTTAAGGTAAAGATAGATAGTTTTTTGAAGAATAAAGGGATTAAGGATTATGGTGTTCGGGCCGGAAAGTGGAGCTGAGTCCACAAAAGATCAGCAATGATCTCATTGAATGGCGGAGCAGGCTCGAGGGGCCAGATGGCCGACTCCTGCTCCTAGTTCTTATGTTCTTATACTTCCTAAGCTGCTAAACCCAGAGTTGGACACAATGGCCGGGATTTTCCCGCCCCTCCCCACCCCTACAGTGGTGGTGACTTGCCGTTGGGATCTCCCACTACCCGCCAAAGCCAATGGCGATTGGCATGTTTCACCCATCCTGCTGTCGGGGAACCCGTGGAGGGGATTGACTTCAACAGGACCAGAAGATCCCAATGATGGGAAAGGCTGGAAAATCCAGAGCAGTGTTCCAGTTGAGGCCAACCAGAGTTTTATGCGGGAGAGCAACGAGTTAGCCAGGGGGGAAGGGAGAGTGAGCGCGAATAAGGAGAGACGGCAGGAACGAGAACATGTGGTAGCAAAAGAGTGAGGCAGTGAGAGTGAGAGAGAGAGAGAGGACTGAGAGAGAGAGATGAATGAGAGAGAGAGAGAGAGGACTGAAAGAGAGAGAGGGAGGACAGAGAGAGAGAGAGAGAGGACTGAGAGAGAGAGAGGACTGAGAGAGAGAGAGAGAGAGGACTGAGAGAGAGAGAGAGAGAGAGAGAGAGGACTGAGAGAGAGAGAGAGAGAGACTGAGAG